>NC_079390.1:15814047-16114047 GCF_029220125.1 Pseudoliparis swirei | reverse complement strand
CGGCAGCAGGCCGGCTGCAGCGCTCGCGCACTTAAACGTCCCTAAAGCCGACGGTGCGTTTAAAGAAATCCAGAATCCTCCCGAATCCATCTGTGCTGGATTATATTTGTGGCCCCGTAATCCCGTTAAAGCTCCGTAATTCAGAGCCGCGGGACTCGGGGAAGTCTGTAAAACAAAAACTGTGAGTTAGCTCGAGGCGCGTGGAAGCTGTTAATGTGACGCGTTTATGACCCTCCGATTTAATGCTCGGAAGAAGAAGAAGAAGAAGAAGAAGAAGAAGAAGAAGAAGAAGAAGAGTATAACGAGTTATCGTGTCAGTGTAAATATAAACAGACAGGATAAGACACGTACCTTTCGGTGATCTCCAGCTGTAAATAGTATTAAATAGTTGCATTCAGAAGTGGAAAAGCACGTGATAATAACATGTAAAAATGTAGATTTAATTAATTTCGATACTTTTGAACACACCACCGCGGAACAGCGGACCCATCCATTTTTATTCACACTGTGTAACAAATTAAAAACAAACAAGCAAATGGGGCCTAATAACAGTATTAATGCGCGTGGACACCGAACGGCGAATATTTGAACGTGTGCGGTTTTGCATATTTTTTGCATATAATTCCGCATTTCATTTTATTTTATGTTTCTATTAAGATTTAGACATTTTTTAAATTTTGGCCACGATGTTGGTTATTATGGAAATAAGAACCTCAGGAACCCAGCAAGGTCTCAACAGATAAAGAACGGGTTGAGCTCACATTTGTAGGTTTATATGAAGCTTCTAATATTTAGATTTACACTAAATTATTAATTTGTGTGTACAAGTTTAACACTTTTTTTTCAATAAACAGCAATTATCTGTTGTTAAACATAGCTTATAATTCAGTAAAAAATAGTCTCTGTAGAGTAGTATTATATCATAAATAAATGTGTGTAACTCTGGACATCATCATAGCTACAATAATGTAGTAAAAATAATGAGATAAAAAGCAAAATATTAACTCAAACGCAAGTTTGTCTTACAAAATAGAGGCACTGGTGCTTTAGTAGTTCCATTTCAAACATTGTGCATATATAATATATTTTGCATTAAAAAATATGTATACTGTATATTTATACCTTTCAGTGTACTTTTACTTTTATAGCTTTGTCACTTATAATGCCCGTTTCTCCAACTACAGTTTTGAAACAGAAAATATGTGCACGTTGAGGTTTCGTGCCCTTTTTCTTTGCAACTTAGATTCAGCATTCAGTATTTCCCAATAACACGTCGGTGCCAAAATTCCAGCAGCACAGATATGGAATTACAAATGATGTGAAAAGCAGAATTGATTCTACGAGCTGACCAGAAACACAGCTCTGCAGGCTTTCAGCAAAACGGTATGCAGGAAAAGATTCTCTATACTCAAAAAAACGATTGAAGCCCTTCTTCGAGGTGACACATTTAAATAGTGTTTGATACATTTAAATAAATCAATTACAAAACGAAGATATTTATATTGAATGGGTGTAACACAAAATGTAGGAATACTTTCATTTATTAGATTTATTTAGGTTAGATGGTGTGCATATCAACTCAAAAAAAATGTGTTTCATTGAGGACTACCCTTTGCGCATGCACCAGCTGAAAATCAGTTGTTTGCATGAGGTGAAAACACTTTCAGGGCTGTACGGTGGTGTAGTGGCTAGCACTGTCGCCTCACAGCGTGAGTTCAATTCCCAGTCGGGGCGTTCCTTCTGTGTAGAGTTTGCATATTTAGTTAGTTAGTTTATATTTTGAGTTGGACAAACACAAATTAATTTAATTTAATGAATATCGTTATTTTATTTTAGATGTATTTGATACAAATGAGTTGGACTAACTTAATTACATTTTATTGCACTGATGTGCTAAATTTGAGTTGGAGTTACATATAATTATTGGATGGAAAACCTGCCAACAATTTAATTGAGTTCATCCAATGAGTCATTTCTTTGAGTGTAGAAATGAAATACATATCAATGGAGGCTTCTAAAAGACTAATGCGGGAAATTATCTAAATATCTGCACATGTGTGTGTATTTAGCTTTTAAAGAAGTTCAGGTCTAGAATGTTAGCAGTTGAGCAATATAACACATTTATTGTGGAGCACCTTCATGCCATCAGTGTATTATGTAACGTGTTGCTTTGTGTTATCAGTTTGAGAGGGAAACTCTGATTGGAATATGGGACGTAGTGGGTCGGCCCCCACCTGAAGAAAACCAAATGTTTGTACCAGTGAGAAGTGGAGGGTGACACCTTGTAGATCTCAGGACACCCCCGATGGGGGCATTCTCAGAAGAATAAGCAGTGAGAAGCAGCCAGGGTCGTGATACGCCTCATGGTTCACCCTCCCGCGCATTTGATTTTTGTGAGAAGCAGCACAGACACCGGGGTCTCTGAATGCCAGCCTGGATTATGGAGAAGAAGAAAAAAGAGAGATTCAATTTGAAGTGTCAGGCACTTAACATTTCAGTCCTTCCTGATGAGGTGATGACAGATCCCTCTGCTTCCTCCAATGTGCTCCTTGTCTTGAGCTGCTCACACACAAAACTTAATACAGAATATTATTTTTACAGTCAGTTCTCGTCAAATACAGGCGCTTTGTCAAGTCTGATACCGACAAGGCAACATTGTTAAGAGTGTGATCATAGTGAGAGTAGTGAGTGTATAACCCAGGACGGGAGTGAGGGGTGGAGGTGGATGGATCAAATAAACACTGGACTTTCTAACAGCAGGCCAGTGTTGGAGACGGGTGATTATGTCCCAAAGTTAGTTTAGTGATGTTTGTCATGTGTTTTCCGTACTTATGTTACGTTGTTTATGTTTTACTTTCCTATTTTAACTTTAAACTTGATGTTTTTTCGAAATCAAACTAAACTTTTTTTTGCCGTAAACCCAAAGCAAGTGTTTTTGATTGAATTCACAGCGTTGACTGCCACCATAGTGGAGCGTCATCTGAAAGTGACACCTATCACCCAGCCTCAGTATGTGACCAGTTGGAAATACAACGTGTTAGATTTTGACCTCAGCCTAAAGCACAAAGTGGAAAAGAGTCTCTAAGCCAGACACGCTCGAGCTCTTCTCCGAGTCGTAGAAGTAGAAGTTAGGAAAATGATCACGGCCATACACTGTAAATATATATATGAAGTTTGCTGCTTTAAATAAAAGCTACGCTAAACTAACACAAATATAAAACACTTTCAAGGAGTGAGCGTGCAATCTGTTGGTCCCCAAAATGTGGACTGAGTGCTCTCGTCCTCTAGCCCTCTGCACCATGTGCGTTGGTGGCGATCTGACCTCTAGAAACAGATTCTACCTTCATATTCCGTCAGTGGTCTCGAGTAGTATTGATCATATGTGAGCGGGCTTTGGCTGCATGCAGGTAAACGGTACATGTGGAGAGAGACCAAAGAACCAAATGCAATCTGGGGATCCACCGGCTGTCGTCTGATGAAGATTTAGCTATTTATTGGTTTAAAATGTTGCAATTTAATTTACAAATCAATCTGGTTTTACAAGAAGTCCTTCAACTCCACTCTGGTTTTGTATGGACTGTAAACCATCAGCGCCACACTAAAAAGGAAGTCTTGGCCCTGAAATCTGCTGGCTCGACCAAACCTGTCCGTTGTCAGAACAATGGGTTCAGAGATCGGAGTCTAGCTAACCTCTCTGTCAGCGAGCCCAACCTATGGAGGAGCATGTGGGTTGAAGAGGTACCAATAGTTTTGGTTTCTTTCGTCCAGGTTTACAGAACAGTATCTTCCCCAAACCCAATACAATGGAGGGGAATGTAAATACATTTTAATAAGACTACAGCCCGGCTAGCAACTCTATCCGGCTTTACAAAAGTACAGCAGCACTTTGAACTGAAGGCCAAAGGCAGTGTGCTAACATGCTTACAACTTTTAATCTACTCAATCTGGATTTTTGAAAAGTCGTACACTGTGTTTCGTTGCTATTGATATTACTTTAACACACCATCACTATGGCGATCAGCTGAGAATACCGCCTACACTGAGAGGGAACTATCTGCAGTCATGAGGATTCATCCCCCGGGGACCACGACTGTCCGTCCACCATTTGGTGCCAATCCATTCTGTAAACGTTGAGATGTGAAAACTGCAATTGTACGTTTAGCTCATAGCAGAGGCCACGAGAACAGAGAACCAGGCTGAATAGAGGACAGCACAGCCTGTAAAGTGACAGATAGCAATAAGGGTCATGTGAGGTGACGGCCAGCCGAGTCTCTACAAGATGAGTTTAAAGTTAGCGTGACCCATAGAGTCACAATGGCCACATTTGCTAGTTGAATTATAACAGCATTTGTCTGAATTAGTAACTTGTGTTAAATGTTGCTGCTTAGAAGAGTGTGCAGGCGGACTGCTGAACTCGCCTCGCTGTCGTATCGATTATTGAATCGCTTTGCTGTTTTGCATGTTTATTTTCCCACAGCGCTGCGTATAGGAATCAGAGACGTAACTAGATTAGCTTCCTTACGTTCCATTCGCTCTGCATGTGATCATCGAATCATAACCGGGATATTGAGCATGTGCTTGCATGTGTGTCCCCAAATTAAGTAATGGAGTTAATCCGTTGAAGAGAAGACAAGTGGGGAGATTTGGATTGATGTAATGACATGAGCCCAGTTCTAAAATGCTGATAATTCCAAAATTAAATGTTTTTTTATTCGTGCTGTTATTGGAGACATGTATATGCCAGACCCGATAATACCTGCCAATTAGTAGAGAAATGATACTTCACAGGCAGAGTTACCTGAATAAGGTAAACAGATCATGTCTTATGTTTCATGTCATATCCCTGAACACTTACAAGAGCAACAGCGTGCAAAGAACCGTCAATCCTGTCTTGAATTCAAAAATATCATTTTTTAAAATGTAATAAAACATTGTTAAATAGTTGCAATTTAAAATTCCCAACAGAGTACTTCCTCTCCAATATATATGTATATATACATATATGTATATATATATAGATAGATAGATAGATAGATATATACTTTATTAATCCCCAAGGGGAAATTTGTCGTCACAGTAGCAGCACCAATAAACTAAACACACAAGAATAAAAAATAATATATAAAAAACAGGGATGAAAGATATAGGAATATACAAAGTAAAATATAAAATAAAATATGTATGTATATGTATAACATATATGCATACACAATACACAATACTAATATGTATATATATATAAACCCATGTCCAGGTGGTATCAGAGAATGAGTTCATTAACTCTGGAAGTTTAAAGATGCACAAGATGGCGTCATAACTTTGATTCATTGTCAATGCCAGAACCTTGTCAGCATATCTGGGGGTCAAAGTTCAATTCATTTGGATTTCTTCACAACATGTTGATGCACTTCATCTGCACGATGTCAAACGTGCATGTTTAGGGTGGACTCTTTCTCCCTGAGTATTTGTCTCCTGTCTGATGTCAGTCCCCCTGGCTGTCTTACCGTGTCTGTCTCTCTCTGCAGGTCTGGGTGATGGATGGGGTCGAACAACAAGGCTTAGTCCTCTGGACAGCATGGCCAAAGAACTGGGCTCCCACCTTTTACAAGTCAGTACAGGAAACAACCAACTGTGTTCTTGTGCGTCCTGCTGGAGTAGAGGACAGTACTGTGAAGTGCAGCTGGAAACTGATACCAAAAGATATCTCTGTGTGCTAATGTGTGCTGAGCTATTTTAGAAGTCGCTGTGCTATGCTATGCTACGTTAGATTGGGGGGTCATCAGGTAGTACCCTCCCGGCTAAATCTGATTTTACACCAAATTATCCTAACACAATTACATTTGAAATGTGCAACACATTTGGGCTTCTTTATTATTACATCATAAACAGTCAAATTCATCAGTCAATAGGTTTGTTCTTAACATCAGCAACATTGGGACTACAGATGAAAAATAGCCTCTTGGCTAACTCTGGCACATTTACTGCAATGTTTTTATCAATGTGCACTGTCCCTTATTAAATAAACCATTAAAAAAAATTTTACAAAATAAAAAATACTGTATTTTCAATTAAATGCTGTAAATAATACAATACGGACACTTTAACTGTGGGAAAAACACGGAACATCTTGGAAATTACAGTTATTTTGCTCGTCATCCCACTTCAAGCAGCAATTCTGATCATGAGGTCAATTACATAAAATTCTACTTGATATTTAACTGGTGATGGTTCTTGTATGGATCATTGCAAAATTTTACGCACGGTAACCATGCACGTTCTTCTTAAATGTGTCCAGAAAGTTGAATTCAATTCAGCTAAAGAAGAGACATCATCTGCTCTAGACAGTAAAAAGTTCCCTCGGAGGAAAACTCCTGACAGGATCTACAAGCTGTTATTGCGTCATGGCGGCGAGAGCAGCGTGTTTAAAGGGGATGACAGTCGTGGATCTGATTGGCTATAATTGTCACAGCCTCTAAAAACCCCCATAGAGGATAATGTTTGCTTTCTGAACCAAACCCTGTGACTCCAAATCACTGCCAACGCCACTCGTGGTTACCGTTTTTCCATACTTTAAATATTTTTTTTACTAACTGTTTTACTCGTTCATGAGACAAATTAGTAGGCCAAGCAAATTAATTTGGCCTCTCTATGTTTAAAAAGGCTACAGATACCTCTGTCAGCACTACTGCTCAGAATTAGTTGTTTTATTTAATTTGTTTTATTTTATTGTGCTCTCTCTTCTCCTGTATTTGCTTTCACACATATATTAAACACTCAGATTTAACCCAATTTATTTATAGCGGTTTTTGAGATCAATACAAACATTTTTGGGGAACATTTTTCTCGATTAATAATATTATTATAATAATTATTAATTATGATTGTGAATTCTCCCATTACTTGCAGGAAGGAGACATTTATAACCAAATAAATAATAAAAGTCACAAGCAACAGAGGCACCAACAAAGCAAATAGATAAGTCAGAGGCTTGAGCTTGGCCTTTATATGACATGATCCATGGTCCAGTTGTCAGTTAATACTCAGTGCTGTCACTTTTTAAAATACATGTAGGTACTCATCGTGTCGTTATAAGCGTCAAACACAACAGGCCTCTTGAAATATGTGCAGCTGCGGTCTCTGAGGAAGTGGCTGAATAAGAGTTTAGAGTTCTGCTGGGCCTCTAAACTCCTCTGTCCATAATATTCTGTATGAAGACGGGTTGCATTGGACCAACTTTTGCACATTAAACAACATTCAATTGTTGTTTTACCATTTCATAATTTGCCCCCTCTGAAATATTCTTGCTCACATGTTGTTCTCCAGTAGCATGCTACGATGCAGGATGTTTATTCAAACAATGGATTAAATCCTTGAAGCTGTTTAACCCTTGTGTTGCCTTCGGGTCATTTTGACCCGATTCAATGTTTCACCCTCCTGTCGCCTTCGGGTCAATATGACCCGATTCAATGTTTAACCCTCCTGTTACCTTTATATTTACTAACATATTTTACCCTTGAGGTCAATATGACCCCAGCTATTAAAATCTCCAGAAAATTATTAGAATTAATATTGTTTTCCAAGTTTAAGTGTGAGGTACTTTATGTTTGTTTGTTGACTCCCGAAAGAACACCGACATTAAACATTGAATCGGGTCAAATTGACCCGAAGGCGACAGGAGGGTTAAATATTGAATCGGGTCAAAATGACCCGAAGGCAACACAAGGGTTAAAAAAAATTCAGTGACATATTAATCAGACACATTAAAATGATCAATGCGTCTGCAAAATGTTAACTATCAGTATATTTGTATTCAATATTTTTAAAGAGTGAAGGCACATAATTTCTTCTTTTATTCTACTTATTATTTTAAACCAATTTTTTAAGAAAAATGATTGTAGATTTATGTTGCCATGCATCAAAAACAGAAACACAGAAAGAAGATGCAGTTACAAGAATTCATTTAATACTAGAACATAAAATAAAAAAAATAGAAATGAGTTTGTTTTTAATAATATTTTTATAAAGACACTTACACTTCCCTCAGTTTTTCTTAATTGAAAAGTAATAATAAAGAAGCTTAACAAAAGTCTCGGGATCCCCCAGAATAAGCTGGAAAATGTTGCGGGTGAGAGGGAAGTCTGGGTCAGCCTGCTGGGTCTGCTGCCCCCGCGACCCGACAGCGGAATAAGCGGATGACAATGGATGGATGGATGGAGTCAGGGATAAATAATAAGAAAATATGCACACTAATTAAAGTTTGCTGAATAAGAATACATATGGGGCAGGGCTGGAAAGTCTCAAAACAACGGCACCATCCATTCATACATCATACGGGTGAATGTAAAGGCACGGATCACTGTAGAATAGTTCACATTACTGATTTGTGTTTAATAGAAAGTGCTTTGTTACCGCTCCCCCAGACTCTGGATGGCTTCGTGTTCGTCGTTGCCGCTGATGGTAAAATCATGTACATCTCTGAAACGGCGTCAGTCCATCTCGGCTTGTCCCAGGTAAGACCCCCCCCCCCCCCCCCCCGGACGTAAGCAACACAAAGCAGAATAAGAGGCATGTGACACATGGTTTATGTGTTTTTGTTTTGCTCGGTCAGTTGCGATGTAGCTCGTTTCTGCACATTCATGAGCGAGTGTTGGATATGTGTGTCCCTCAGGTGGAGCTGACAGGAAACAGCATTTTTGAGTATATCCACCCGTCCGACCACGATGAGATGACAGCAGTGCTGGGTATCTGTCAGCCCCCACATCATCACTTCTCCCCAGGTACCTGAAGAGCCTCAATCTCCAGGCTCCCGTGCACATGTCCTGAATGTCACCCTGACTGTAAATGGATCTCAGCAGCACAGAGAACCAGGATTTGTATTAGAAGCAGAGCTTTATGTGCTATGATACTAAACTATAACATGTGTTCCTGTTGTCTTGATGAATTCAGTGTAATGCACATTATAATATAATGACAGTTTCTTGCATAACCCATTATTTTACTTTACAAACAATATTCCTGGACTAGAAGACATAGTGAGTGGCCTGCATCTTTAAAATGTGGGTTGCAGGCTATAAGATATCTTGAATGATGTTGGCTGGTTCGTCGTGGTGCTGGAGGAGTGTCTGGCTGGTGGTCCGACCTCAGACTCCTTCCTTGTCAGAGCAGCTTTGTACAGCCTTTCATGTGGACCTGTGGCTTGGATTGTAGGCCTACATCATTTCGGTCGGAGGTTTCCTCCAACAAAAGTACCTGCCATATGAATACATGTCTGCGGGTCATGAGGTGTCTACCTACAACATCTTGCTTTACGATAGAGTTACGGCTTCGTTCTCCGTAGGTCCCTCTTACTACACTGGTTTAAGCTGCTCAGTAAGGTGCATATTTGAATATACTTGTGTGTAAAAACAAATACAATCTCTAATTTATTCATAAATTGACTCAATTTTCGATTATTTTAGAGCTTCTTGGTGACCACAGCACTTGGAGGTTGCATTGTAAAACACAATATAACATGCGTGTACTTTCTCTGTAATGTGTGTTTGTGTGACAGAGTATGAACTCGAGCGCTCGTTCTTCTTGAGGATGAAGTGTGTCCTGGCTAAACGAAATGCAGGACTTACATGTGGAGGATATAAGGTAGGTGTAGCCACTGGATGGTCACTACTTTGACACACACACACACACACACACACACACACACACACACACACACACACACACACACACACACACACACACACACACACACACACACACACACACACACACACACACACACAATGATTTCATTTATGGTAACTTGGGGATGTGGAAGTGATTTCATTTCATGCAGTGATACTTAAACAAGTCAGTGATACTTAAACAAGTCATTGGTCATTAGCTGGCTACAAATTTAGGACATCCAGGAATATTCGGCTGCCCCTCATAAAGACTAAAGCTGCTGTCGGATCTCTGTCTTATTACTTAAATGAATAGAGGCCCACATAATCCTTGCGAGCACACATGAGATGCTCTGTGCAACAGGTGAGTGAGCAGCCCGGACCAGAAAGACAGAGAGCGAGCACTCCTGAGGGAAGACAGGGAACTGTTGGCTTGTTTGAAACAGCATATTCATAACAAACTCGTGGAGCGATGGATGCATGAAGAATGTGCAAATATTTAACTCATTGTTTTGTTTATGCTGTTCGATTGAATTAACATCAATATAGGTAATGTTACTAGTATATAAATAACAAAACATATATATTTAAACATACAGTGTATCTTGTCAAAAGCAATATACACTATATATAATTCATTAATCAGTTTTCTCTGTCGACTGTGGCTCAGTGGGGAGAACGGTCATCCTTCAATTAGAGGATCGGTGGTTCGATTCCCGACTACGCTAGCCTATGTCCATGTGTCCTTGCGCAAGACACTTAACCCCAGAATTGCTCCCGTAGCTGTGCTTACGGTGTATGAATGTGTGTGAATGTGAGTTACTACTGACGGGGAGGTGGATGAATGTGTGTGAATGTGTGTGAATGGGTAAATTATGTCATGTAGTGTTAAGGTGCTTTGAGTGGTCTAAAAAATTGAAAAGATCTGTACAAGTAAAGGTTCATTTATCATTTACAACACAAAAAGGGTAAAGTGAGGGCCGACTAGAATGACCCTCTGTGATATGAAAGATATTGTTTGCTAACACTTAAAAAAACCCGCTATTAATATCGTAGCCCTATTTTACTGCATACATTCAGAAAATAGAGGTTACAAACTTGCTTATTGTTTTGGCGCCTGCAGCATTGCCTCTGCACAGAGACAGATCAATGCATTCAGCATTCCCTCTGAAGGAGTAGCTGCTCGACTCCTCATGAACACAACAAAAGGAACTGGAGAGCCAGCTGGGTAAACAGTTAGAGGGCTACGCGTGCACGCATAGAGCTGCAGCTACATGCACACTGCTGTTTCTATTTCATATGTGTGGGCCTCCAACAGGATTTGTTATTTGCATAAATCCTAAAGGTTAAGGCTGTTCGGGATAAGTTACACTCCCAGTTGGTGATATTTCAGCTTAGTTTCTGAAAAGGTGATCAGACCACAGAGGAACCCTAACCCTAACCCTCTCTTGCTGTCCAACCACAACAACGGTAACATCCAGCCTGAGCACTGCAGAGGTCCTCTGACAGATAAACTGCAAAAGTCCTGCACAGAAATGCGCTGGGCATCGTGGTGGAGCACGGCCCTCGATCTAATATGCCTTCTAAAAAGATAAAAACAGTTCCTATCCAATTCTGCTGTTGAACAGTTTGGTTTAGAAAGCACCAGGATCTGTTGTTTGGTCCAAACCCTTTTGAACTTGTTCTGTCACTCTGAATTCCTTTGAATGTGTGAATGTGTGAATGTGTAATGCGTTGGTGTCCTGCTGTGGCTCACCAGGTTATCCACTGCAGCGGTTACCTTAAAGTGCGTCAGTACATGATGGACATGGCGCTGTATGAATCCAGTTATCAGACTGTGGGTCTGGTGGCAGTCGGCCACTCCCTGCCCCCCAGCGGCATCACTGAGATCAAACTCCACAGCAACATGTTCATGTTCCGAGCCAGCCTGGACTTAAAACTCATTTTCCTGGACACGAGGTAGGACGGTCACTTTACTGAGCGAGCGGATAAAAAGAGGAAAGCTATGGTATCATGATATGTTGATGGTCACTGTGGGAAAATGTACATAAAAGAAAAGAACATTTAATTAAAAATACACCCTTCCTACAACGCATGCACACGGTAACAATATTTAAATATGTACATAATATACATTAGTTAAGTGCCGTATTGTTAAGTGAACATTGGAATGCACTTGATCAAATCAACCCCCTGACTGTAAGCTTGTGCCCTCTCTCCTGTGTGCTGGAGCCAGGGTGGCAGAGCTGACAGGCTATGAGCCTCAGGACCTGATAGAGAAGACTCTCTACCACCACGTCCACGCCTGTGACGTTTTCCATCTACGCTATGCTCACCATATATGTGAGTCCTCCAAATCCTTCGTAAGACTTGGGTGGTAGAGTATATAGAAGTGAAGTAACATATCAACAATGATGAATGAACAATGTAGTGACTGAGAAAAACTGCCATCTTGAGCCCCCTAACATGACTCACAGGCCAATACACAAAGTTTGGTTCCAAGACACAGGCAACGGTCAAAAGCAACGTCTAGAAAGGGTTAGGGAGAGAATCACCAATCCATGGATCAGGTAGGCAGAATAAGGCTGGGATCTATAACAGGTGAATAGGTATGACGGGGTGATGGGTATGGCCGGACAAGAGGTTACTGCAGGGCAAGGGGGGATGGCTGGATCTGAAATGACAGGAGAGTTAGTAGCAGGTTAAACAGAGCAGAAGGAATGACCAGCTCTCCTTGTCTGGCTCAAAACCTAAGCAATGACCACTCTGAGGATCCTGTGTGTCTGTCTTGAAGTCCGAGCAGGAGCATGCGCAGCATGTGCGGTGCATTCTCCAAAGGCTTCTGAAGAGGCCATCAAGGCCAAGACAGGTGAGGGTTATTTAGTCTCAGAGTGGTCATAACTTGGGTTCTGCCAATGTTTGTTGAAGCCAAAGGCATGACCAGGTTCTCATGAATGGGAGGATCCCGGGGGCAGCCAGTTTATTTAAAATGACATCTGACCAACTCACTATTATATAAGTCATGAGAGAAAGAACGAGGATCCCACTTCTAGAGTTCTGTGGTGAATAGCTTTTCTGAGTGGGAGACCAGACACTCGCTGTCCCATTTGGCCCAGTGCCAGACCCAACCAGTAAGCACAGAGATGATGTAGGCTACCCTGGATCACTCAGATGGGAAGGAGGAATGCTGGAGCTAGAACATTGGGTTAGAAAAAACTGAGAAGCCCTTGGAGCTCTTAACTTGGGTTTTTGAGTTGAGAGCTGTAGTTCAGCCGCAGAAGGTGGATTCAGGTTCCTGCAGCAGATGTGACGCTTTTCATTTGTGATGTTGCAGAAGAATGGCAATGATCAAAGCGGCAGTCTGTTTGGTTGTGATCCACCCTCAACAGGGGTAGTGTATTGGTGTAAGTGTGTGTGTGTGTGTGTGTCAGTGTGTGTGACTACTGTGTGGAGCCTGTGTGGTGTGTGTGTGGGCAGGCCCTGATGCAGAGCAGGAATGTCCTGTCAGAGCGTCAGTACAAGAACTCTGAGTGATCTAGGAAAGAAAGGAAATCTCAGTCTCTCTGCCTCAGTCTAGCTGTTGTTGGTGCCTGCCCTCTGGTGTCTGTGTTGTGTGGTGTTGTTTGTCCTTCCTCCGTGATGGGTGAGTTGCTCTCCCTGGCTCTCACACCTCCACTGTAGTCCACGTGCCCGCCAGTGGTGAGTACTGTCTGTTGTTGTTGCCTCCCAGTAGAGTAGCTCCTTTGTTTCTTCCCTGGTGTCCTGGGATGGCTGGCTGTCCTGGCACCAGAGTGATCAGCAACACAGACCAGCAAGGCCTTCTCGTCCTGAGGTCTTCTCAATCCAGGCCCTCACCTTTTGTACTCTTGCCTGCCTGCTGGTGTGATCTGTGTGTCACCCACCATGTGTGTGTGTGGTGATGTGGACTGGAGTGTTATACTGTCTCTCGTAGGGTAGGGGGATCTCCTCTTCAGGTAGTAGTCGTTGAGGTGTTGTGTGGTGATGGTCACCCTGTTGTACCCTGTCAGGACAAGAGGATCCAAGCACATGGGGAGGGCTGTTGTCCAGGGCTGTTGGGTCAGGTCCAGGTTGCCAGAGGGGCCAGTGTTCAGTGAACTATAGGATCAGAACAGCAGTCTCACCTCTGCCCCTGGTGCTGCAGCCCTGAGAGTGTGGTGTGCAGTACCAGTATCACATGTGTGTGTGGACAGTCCAGCATGGGGCTGAGGAGCCTGCAGGGGAGGAGTGAGCTGGGGGGAGTGTCGGGAGACATGCCCACCAGTCCACACCTGGCCTGGCGGTCAAAGTGTCAGGAGTGAGGGGGGCAGGGGGGTGTCAGTGATCAGCTTGATATGGTACTCAGTCTGGAGGCAAGGAGGATGATGGTGTTGAGGTGACATAGTGGGAGGGTTCAGACACCAGCCCCCCTCTGGCTGTCAGATGAGAGTGGTCGGTGTGCTTGGGTGGGGAGACAGCATCACACCTCTGTCACAGAGAGTGTGAAGCAGCTGTGAGGAGAGCCATGGAGGGAGGTGAACACCAGCAGGAGCTCAGCACAGATGGCCTATCAGTGGCACGAGTACTCATGACCCATGCCGTGAGGCACACGGTCGGGGTCACATCAACCAGCATTCCCTGGCTGGCAGACAAAAGGACGTGGATCTCTTGAGCAAGGCGGGGGGACGATCCCCAGCCAGGAGAGGAGTTGAATATTGTGGTGAACACTGGAGCTAGCTGGTTAGCACAGGTCTTCATACTAAGTGGAGGAACCACTACCGGGTCCGGTACCATCACAGAGAGATGAATCCGTTCACAGATTCCAGAACTGGTGGAAATGGCCTTTTATACTGCAAGACTACTGAAGGAAATGGGGTTACTGCTGGGCGGGGGCGAGTGGCTTGATCTAAGTGAGAGGAGAGTTATCATACTGCAGGTAGAACAGAGCAGCATACCTACGAGGAGCTGGGGAAGTCGAGACAGACGAAGTAAAGTTGCAAGGTGCCGTAACAGAAGATTGCAAACATTTGGGAAGACCTGAGGACAACCGAGGAAACAGATGCCGATGGTGCTGTCATTATGGGCTATATAGCACCACGATCATATTTCATACTGAACATACAGTTCATTTTGTCTGCATTGCATTGTGGTCTACTTTATAAAAATGAAATGACAATGCAAAAAAGAAAAAAGACTTGTTTAGCTGTCCCACTCATTGCTCTCATGTCGTTTTCAAAAAGAACTAAAACTAAAAACTTACCATTCATTCCCTGCTGAGCACCAAACAGACTCATCTAGAGACTCGCTGCTGAACATATTGGTGCATTTAGCAGCTGAAGAGCCAGATATTTACTCCAGGAGTTGGTAGAGACCAAAATAGAGTTAAAAGAGAGAGAGAGAATTTTTTTTAGAACTCTTCGTTGACAATGTGTTTTGTTCACAGCATATTTATTCTGTGGCAGAAAAACTGTTATTGCAGGTTTTCAGTTCTAGCCCATCGATGAATGTTCCTTTTGAATGATGCACAACGCTGGTTATAAAAAGAAGCCCTTCCTGAATACGTCTACGGGGCTGATTCGGCCATGTTTCTCTTTGATCCTGATCTCTGTGTTTCCTGTAGTGCTGGTGAAGGGGCAGGTCACCACTAAGTACTACCGCATGTTATCAAAGCATGGAGGCTGGGTGTGGGTGCAGAGCTACGCCACCATCGTCCACAACAGCCGCTCCTCCAGACCTCACTGTATTGTCAGTGTGAACTACGTCCTCACGTGAGTGAGGGCGCCTTGCCCACATGTATTCTCCATGTGAAACCTTGAGTTAAACCAGTACAACGATACACAGTGCCCGCCTATTTGCACACAGAGACGTCGAGTGCAAGGAGCTTCAGCTGTCTGAAGACCAGAGTCGAGCCACCAAGCCGTGTCTCGGTCTTTCTTCAGTTCAGGACCACCGCAAACAACTCAGAACCAAAGCAGTCAAGATGAAGACCAAACTTAGAGCAGCTCACTATCCTGAGGCGGGCCTTCCTCTTGGCTTACTGAGTAAACAAAAGGTGATTGTTTGCACACAGTTATGATGGAAAATGTTTTGCATCCCCATCTTGAAGAAAATAATGTAATCCTAAGCATGTCATTGAGAACGTTAGATAGTTCTGCTGTAAATTGTATTTCTGTACTTCCAATGGTTTTGTCATTGGTGACCGTCTCCATGCTGTTGTGTTGATGGACAGCAGCAGGCTGCGAGCCTCTTCCAGCCAGACCGTTCCAGCTGCTCCCCACAGAGGGGGCTGTGGAAGGAGAGATCCCCATACCCACTGACCTCCTGCAGGGAAAGGAGCTCCAGCTTGAGCCCTGAAGCGGACCAGGTGTCCTGCGGCCCCACATACAACCTGACCCTGCACTACCCTTACAATCACCGGCATCTGGACGCTCAGAGCCAGCTTCCTAGCTCAGGTCCGCCCCCCCAGCTGGCTCAGCAGATCCTCGGCTCCCTGCACAGCAGAGGGTCTGTCGGTTGCAACATCAGCATCCCCCCAGCACCAAATAAGTACACAGGTACACTCTTTAAGTTACACAGTTACCTCCATTAAGACACATTCAAAGGTAATTGGACATTCTGTAATAATAATAATAATTCAGATTTCTAGAGCTCTTTTATGAATACCCAAAGACGCTTGACGCTGTACACATGTTTCTTGCTCTGAATGCTGCCCTCCTCTCTCTCAGTAGAGTAGACCTTCTGGTGTAATTTCAGCTCGTGGTATTTGTTGTCTTCATCAGGCCCAGTGCCGGCAGCGGACCGCAGGCACCCTGATGAGATCTACCATGATTGTTCCAGCAGCACAAACCCACTTTCTACCAGCCGACTGAAGGCAGAACCCTACGAACATTACAAGCTTGTCCACGGCGAGCTGCCGGAGGTTTGTCCACACCCCGGTCCTCACGCCGCCAAGGACGGTAAGCGTTTAGGCCAGGAGGTCCGACATAACTCCAGAGGTGCCGAGGGACCTCGAGGCGACCGGGCCCTCGCCTGCCCGTTGCTCAGCGACCTGGTCCTGGGTAGAGCTGAGCACATCGGCTCGCTGCACGGCGCGGGCCAGCCTCTCCCCGTGCAGATGGCGCTGGAGCAGAGGAGGCGGCTGTGTATGATGGAGGCGCCCTACTGCCCCCCGGCCGCAGCGTATCCACCGCCTGCCGACGGCCTACAGCAGCACGGAGCCGCTGCAGAGCTGCAGCCCAGGTCGGCTGAGGAGGACAGGAGAATGTTGATCGGTATGGGGGTCGGGGTTGGACTTCCAGCCCAAGCCCCGTACGTGTCTTTGAACTTTCACACGGTCCTGGGCAAACACGGGTCCCTCAAGGCCCCCGCTTTTACCACACTGAGCCACATATCAGACGGCCACGGGTACCACGGCAGAGAGACGGCTTCTTACAGCTGCAACAGCCAGAGCCCCAGCTCCGGCTCGTCGCCCGAGAGCCACAGAGAGATCCCGCATTACATCGGCACATCCGTCATCATCACGAATGAGAGGTGACCCAGGACCGCAGCGCAGGAGACTCTGAGTGCTTCAAAGCCTCCAGCCGGGCTCTTTCCTCTCCGCCGCGTCCCCTTTGCACTTCTGCAGGATAGTTTGACTCACAATAGGACTTTACAGCCGTGAGTTCTTTCTCTCTCCCATGTCGTCCAATGCTTTCTATAGAATATATATGTAGTACAGCTTTCGCAGGAATTTTTCTTAACTTTGACTATTTTGTATTATTAATATTAAACCCAAACTTAGGGCCAAAACGTTTTACATGACTTCAACCTGATTTTTTTTGTTCTCAAAGAATTATTAAATTCACACATTTTATTTTTGTATCGACACATTTCATTTGAACACAATTCACACACAACCCATCTTTATTTAAATTTGATAATCAGGATGGTTGAAGTTTTGAAGGGAAACTGATTCTTCATATATACCAAGAATACATCAATAAAATCCAAAAATCTTGATACGTTTAAAAAAAATGAAATAGCAATGTTATTTTTTGGTAAACAATAGCTAACTAGAACCAGTGTAGTACAACTATGTGTATATGATGCAGCAGCAGGTCTCCAGTAAAGCAGCTCTTAAAATGAAAATCTAATTTTATTTAACAGGCAGAAATAATTAATTTAGGCAGGACTTTGTTTTTAATTTTACTATTTATTCTACGTTATATACTTATTGCATAACTTCACTTATCAGTGATTTCCACACACACAATATGGTGCAATAGAGTGGGCAGGCGAGGGAGTGATGAGCATGATGTAAGCTAGAAACATTCATTACACTTAACTCTATGACTAGAAGTGGCATTTGGATATTGGAATTGGTGTCATGGAAACAAGTTTGTAGACAATAAATAAAGGTTGTTTTGAAGGAAAACTATGGTTTATTGCATTTTGGGTTTTATTTCCATAGCTCCGCTCACAGGTTATCATAGGCTGTTGGTTATGATGACACTGCACTCGATAGGCGGAGCTCTGCAAACACGGTGACATCACCAGGGGCGTAGCAGACCCTGCATGTTCAGTAAGCAACAGGTTTAATCTGACTTCCACCTTGGGAAAGTACCTGTGCTCAAAAAATAACTAATTTGAGTCATATACAGATATGTAATGATGATTGCTGAGAAGACAGTGTGTGTGTGTGTGTGTGCTTTATAACTGGTAACTAGTGTTCACCGTGGTCGTCACTGGACATCACTGAAAGGAAATCAGACAGGACACGAAACACGACACTTCCATGTCTTTCCAATCTTCTGAGTCTGACGGCTACTTACTGTACGACAGATACAGGATATTGCCGTTTTGAGAATTACGTCAAAAACTGGAGTCAAAAAATAAAAAATACATCTCCAAGATTTATTTTAAGGTCATACTCTTTGCTTTGGACAATATTGGTCCAAATTCTCGTGTTTAGCACACACTCTAAGTTTTTAAAGTATACTTTCTGTCACTGTGAACACAATAGTGTCAAAAGCTGACGATAACTTGTTCAGAATTGGGATAAAGTTTATGACATATGACATGGTCATGGATGACCACTAGTGCAGGCAACTGTGTTTAAAGGTCACATTCTTGGTTGACTGTGTGCATATAATCCACATTCGACATGTGGGTTAAGTCAGATACATCTGTGTCTGGAAGGTCCAGCAGCTGGTTTCAATATCTTGACAAAATATTATTTAAAACATTTAAAAGAAATGTCACTCTTCTCAGAAAGTGTACCTACAGTACAGACCTATCAGGCGACGTCTGCTTCCATATGAACGTAAAGAGAATAAATGTTTATGTCATCAATTATTTATTTCCGTTTCATAATGTTCTTAATTTGTATTTTTGCTGTCACTTTTCCTGCTCATCTGTTTAGTTAAATAATGAAAACCACAATAAAACAACAAGGTGAATCAGTTATCTTGCAATAGTAATACATATCTGAAATATCTTTAAAACTGGACTTGTATGCACAAACGTACCGACTTGCCCAATCGTGTAATTTGAGCCGCTTTTGTGAATGAGCTTCCTTTGAGAGTTTCACAGGGAAACCGGCGTCGGTGATGAAGCGCTGGGCAGTTTGCATGTCTCCTTTGACATGTTCACTTCATCTGGGTGAGGCGGGACGAGCCAGGAGGCCCAGGCGCTGAAGACAAATGAACTGTCATCTTTCACAGCGCACACACACACACACACACACACAGAGAAACATATTTCTGCTATTTGCAGAGGAAGTGCAATGTATTGAGCACACTCACTCACTCACACACGCACTCACACAACTTGGGGGTTCAGTGTCTTGCTCAAGGAATCGAACCACGGACGCTCAGTTAGTCGACGACTCGTTCTACCTGCTGAGCCGCAGTCGCTCCGAGTCAGAAGTGTTACATTGGCAACGTTGCTTTCATTTTATTAATTTACTGGGTAACTTTGCCATTTTTCAACCCGGGCCCTCGTCCCAGGTCGTTGTGTCTCAGTGACTTGTGGAGCCAACCGGTTGGTCTCAACTGGTGTTGAGAGAGAGCCGCAGATGGCAGCAGCTCCGTGGGCTGCAATGGGGTCAGCGGGGTCAACTCTTCACCATCAAAAAAAGTAATCGCTTAACCCCGACAGGCTCAGGTCGTTATAAAGTGTCTGACATTACAGAAAGGAAAAATAATGATTAAATTCTTCTTACCTTCCATTTCCATCCTGTTTGCTATACAGCTGTGGGAGAGAGCTGGACCGTACTCTGTGACTCAGAGACCCCACGAGCAAGACGATAAACTCCTTTTACAGGTAAACACCGTGGGCCGAGTAGTTATTTATTATAATCTAAAAACGGTATTTATGGATCTAAATAAGACAGACACTCGAACAAGATCACACCTCATGCGCTCCACGACACTCAATGTTATAGGAAGTCATGAGAGGAAAGGATGCAGATTCACTCAGTAGCCACTTTATTAGGTACACCAGTAATCCAATGCATTGACAGTCATTATATATTTATGTTAAGATACGTTTGCATTATGACATATATTAAAGATTTATTTGAAAGTTGTCCTTTCAGTGAAATGTTCAGCATATTATATATACAACTTCCTGTTAAAATACTAGCTACATTCTCCACATTAGTTTTAGTTTCATTGTATTTGAGATACTGCGACATGTTACTGCGTCACTTCTTGGTTGATCATCAGGATTCTGTAGACCAGGTCGGTCAACAGAAGCTGGTTAGCTAAAAGACACAAGCAACATATTTCTGTGGAAATCTTTATTTTTTGAGAAATCAGCAAACAGCAGCAGCCCCAATGTTCCTTGTTCTCGTGTAACGGTGAAATGGGGTCAGCTGTTCAGATGAGGGGTACAAGATTTATTGCTAACGGAAGGCCATACCACTTCTTTGATCACGGCTTGGTGGTCCCGAATCCGCCTGATGTGTGTGTGAGCCATCACTGACAGCAGATATCACCAGCAAGCTCAAATGGAGGTCAGCTTAGCACACGCAGCTAACCGATACTCAGGAAGGTCGCAGTGTAAGAATCAACTCTAAAACCCAGACACATCGGTATTGTGACACGCAGTCAGACTAAATACCTCAGTGAGTGCTTCAGTCTGCTGGATTTGGTCCTAGTGCTGCTTTAAGACCACCAGGTTCTTCAGCATGTCGAAGGAGTTCCCGTCGGGCTCCAGGGAGACCACGCCCTGCTCCTTGTTGTGCACCTGGAGGAAGCCGTTGGCGTCCAGGCCCACCACCTCGGCCTCCAGTCCGTCCTCGCTCCAGAGATGCACCCGGGTCCCGCTGAGGTCAGAGCACAAGAGAGACACCGTCACACTTCTGCTTCAGGGAAACTACAGACTCCTAAAGACTGAGGCTACTACCCGCTAGGGCCGGGCTTCTCAGGCCAACATAGGAATACTTCAAAATTCACTGGTGGCTTTCCGTATAACCCCAATACAATATAACCCCAAATCTGATGCCATGTTCCGTCCACTACTGACGGACACGTGTGTCTCATGCTTCACTGCCTTGACGCCTCCCTTTCCTGTCCTTTGCAGAAATGTGCAAACTCGGTTGGACAGTCCAGGATTCCTTCACTCCCACAACACAGCACTGAGGGCACCTTTCACATTTGTTTACATTTAGGCAATTCTGAAATTCCAAAAATATGTATATATGTCCGTTTTAAACTTTGTACATCTAACAGACACCGTGAATTTCCCCCCTAAATAAATCCCCTGCATGCGTGGTCAAATCAGAGTCTCTGATTCCAAAAAACGTGAAACCCGCCCTCACCTGTGCAGCCACCTCTTGTAGTAGGTGGGCAGGACGGCGTCGGCGCCCCCCCGCTGGAAGCTGCCGATGAGGGCCTCCAGGCAGCCGGCCGTGCGGGCGATGAGCTGGTCGCAGCGGAGCGGCTGCAGGCTGCCGCTGTGCCCCGCGTTGTGCTGCTGGATCAGGTCGTTGATGCACACCGTCGGGTTGCTGTTGGTCACGTTGAAGCCACAGCCTGGAGCGGTACAACGTGTTCCAGACATGTTGAACAACGCATGACGTAGAGGCTGGATTATTGCGATTGGTGACTAAAATGAACAGGCGCTGAAGAGGAGGTAGCTACCTATGAGCAGGTGAAAGGTGGATCCTATCAGAGTGGAAGTCACCACTACTCCCCCGAGCTTCATCAGGTTACTATAATAGATGTCATTGGGCCACTTCACCCTCAAGTCTATGTCCTGGTGAAGGTTGAAATACGATCAAACGTCATCAATCATCAGAAGAAGACATTTCTTTAGAATACCCAAAACTCCCTCTGTGCTACAACATGACATTCTGCTGCCAGGGACCACTATTTAAATGACGTTTGGATACGATAATCAGAGGCTGTGCAGGCCGGTAACATCTCGACCAGGAAGCCGGTGAAGGGAGGTGTGCCGGTACCTGGTATCCAGGAAGAGTGCGGACGGCCTCCACCACCGCCAGGGCGGCCAGATGCTGCAGGAAGGGGATCCTCTGTCCGAGCTTGGAGCTCAGCTCCACCTGGACCGCCAGAGTGAACATGGCGCAGCCCAGAGGGCTCAGCCAGGCATTCCCGCCCCGACCTGCCGGGAACACAGGAGACAAGCGAGGGGCCGGTAAGTGGAGCGCACTTCTGACAAATAAGATGAATAAAGAACTAAAAAACCTGAACGCATGTGTGATTGTTGCGTGTGACGGTTGGGTCCAGTGTGCCGGAGCACTGACCTCTGCCCTGGCTTTGTCGATCAGCGACCGCCATCAGGCCCACGTCCTTTGGTAGGTGCAGACTCAGCCTGGAGAGGGAGACAAGAAGGACGCGTGCAGAAATGTTCAAACCTACAACGTGTATTAAAGTTCAGACTTCGTAGTAACACAGTCTCACCCGGGACCGTGAGGTTTAGTTGAAGTGGCTTTTCTCAACATGTATTATGATTATTTATTTATACTGTCGTCTCCAGCCGGTTTGGTGCAGAAAAGTTATGCTCACAACGCCGTGGTCCGTATATGACTTCCATAGAGGTGATGGTGAGTTGTACCAGCAGATTCAGGACTATTCATTTAAAACTGGGTTTGTCCTCGTCTAGATCCCGTGGATCGCCTCCGGACGTCCGTTACGCATGTCGACAGAGACTAAATAGCACACGCAACATGCAGAGAGCGTATTAACCAGACAACAGCGCTTTCATTTTAGCATTTTAGCAACGCTTCATCTAAAAATATTTAAGAAACGCTTTCACTTTAAAGCTCAGGGAGTTTCTAAATAACATTAACGATAGTTACAGCCTGAAGTTGCAATCGTATTTCCGCGCTCATCCCACGAGGTTGTAATTATTAGCACAGTGTGTCGGCATTTCATCAATGCTCTTCTGAGAGCTGGGGGCTGCCTTACTACCAGAAAAGCAAAAGGGAAAATGTTTGCACATTCTCTCATCTCCAAATGCAATTAAAGCTGATCCAGCGGCCCGAGAAGAACGGCCCTCGATTGGCCGGCGAACAAAGATTGTGAAGCTGCCAAAGCAAGCGAGCGGGCCTTTCTGCTATTGTGATGCAAAGTCGGTCTTCGGTAAACCAGCTTAAGGAGGAGGGCGCCCCGACTCTGGCCAGATAGAGCTTTGTAACAGACTTCTCTAAGAGCTGTTTATCAAAGGGATGGATGGATGGCTCAATCTAGCTTCTGAGCTCAGGGAATGTTGATGCGACGGGCTCATGACTTTGTGCGGCCGACTGCATGAGCGAGGAGTTTATCAGCCGTTAGTCAAGTTAAGTACGACTGATTATCAAAAGAAGGTTCACGATTCTTCTTGCCTGTTTTATAGAGTCTGCAGGGAAGACTCATTTCTGTAGGCCGAGCAGGAAGATGGCGTCACTCTGGTTTCCTCCACATAAAGCCAATGAGACTTTTCCATAGGAATTTGGATCATTGCAGAGAAAGTTGTAAACAAACGATTATGAAACTAACACCTTTTGTTCATCAAGACAATCTCCACAAATGAACAGAGCTTTTATGATTTTTGAATCTTTGATCGGGACTTGTCCTTTAACTCCCACGTAAAGCAAATCTCAAGGACTGCATTCTTTCATCGACGTAATATTTCAAAAATCAGGCACATCTTGTCTCAAAAAGATGCAGAAAAATTGGTTCACGCGTTCGTTACTTCGAGACTGGATTACTGCAACTCCTTATTATCAGGCTGCTCTAATAAGTCTCTTAGGTCCCTCCAGTTGATCCAGAATGCTGCAGCTCGTATTCTCACTAAAACTAAGAAAAGAGATCACATCACTCCTGCACTAGCTGCTCTGCACTGGCTCCACGTAAAATCAAGAATCACTTTTAAAATTCTTCTCTTAACGTACAAAGCCTTGATTGGTGATGCACCATCATATCTTAAGGAGCTTGTAGTACCATATTGCCCCACTAGAGAGCTGCGCTCACGAAATGCGGGACTACTTGTAGTTCCTAGAGTCTTAACAAGTAGAATGGGAGCCAGAGCCTTTAGTTATCAAGCTCCTCTTTTATGGAACCAGCTTCCACCTTCAGTCCGGGAGGCAGACACAGTCACCTCATTTAAGAGTAGACTGAAGACTTTCCTCTTTGACAGAGCTTATAGTTAGGGCTGAATCAGGTTCACCAGGTCCAGCCCCTTGATATGCTGCTAAAGGCTTATAGCTGCAGGGGGACGTTTTAGGATGCACTGAGCACCTATCTCCTCTTTTTTCTCTCCTTAGGGATGAATTTTCATCTCTCAATCACACGTTACTAACTCTGCTTTCTCCCCGGAGTCCTTTTGACTTCACGTCTCATGGGGTCATCGGACCCTATGAGACGGCATAGATCCTATCTGCTGATGGATCATCGAGGTCTGGGTCGTGGAATTCCTGTTTCCGACTACGCCACTGTCCTGTTGAGACTCCGCCCACTGTTGAGACTCCGCCCACTCCTCTCTACCGCCATCTGCCTGATGGATCGTGGAGGTCTCCATCGTGGAATATGCCTACTATGAACTATTCATACACTCTGTCACATTCATTGAATGTATTTTAACTCTAAATCTGTCCTTCTGTACACATTACATCTATTGCACCTGTCCATCCTGGAGAGGGATCCTCCTCTGTTGCTCTCCTGAAGGTTTCTTCCCTTTCTTTCCCCCTGAAGGGTTATTTGGGAGTTTTTCCTGATCCGATGTGAGGTTTTGGGGCAGGGATGTCTATGTGTACAGATTGTAAAGCACTCCGAGACAAATTTGTAATTTGTGAAATTGGGCTATACAAATAAACTGAATTTAATTGAATTGAAACTGAATTGAATTGAATCGAAATTGAAGCGCGAGTACGATCAGCAGAAGCAAAAAGCTAACGTTAGGCTGTAAAGGAACTGCATCAGGGTCACATGACCTCACGTCACCACACTAAGCTCAAGGAGGACCAGTGTCCGAGTGAGGACGCTCAGTCTGTTAGACTCTTGTTAGCGACCTCCTTTTTAAAGACACGTAAAAGCTTCAGAATTAATCTACTGATGTATTTTATATTGTAGGACAAAACATTAACATATGTTAAGCTTGTGTTAACCACAGACATTATTTTAAGGCATCTAACCAGAAACCTATTTTATATACATCAAAACTTGCAAACTGATTTAGGCAGGCGACAACCTGCAGAGAGAAGCCGACGTTGAAGTGTCTTAAACCAGTATTCTCTCTACTGACCACCAGGGGGCGACTCCTCTGGTTGTATAGAAGTCTATGATACAATGACTCCACTCCTCTCTTGATTTATTCCCTCAGTAAACTTTGTAAACATGAATGTATGGTCTCAATCTCTAGTTTCAAGTCTTCTTCAACACAGCATGATGTTCATTTAGTAAATTATATATATATTTAGAGTCAAACAGACCATAAAGCAGGGTATGCTTTAGGGCGGGTCAACAAGGTGATTGACAGGTTGCTGCCTACTACAGCCGTATACGGCATGTCACATCTCCATATTCCAACTATTGTAACTTCTGTTCATTGGTTGCGAAAGCAACAACATGAGGATGTCGTATGTGTACAGATTGTAAAGTCCTCTGAGGCAAATTTGTAATTCGTGATAATGGGCTATACAAAATAATCTGAATTGAGTTGAACATGAGGACGGCCGTAATCCAAGATGGTGACAGCAAAATTGCCGACAGTCCACAAACCAATGAATGACGTCCACTTCTAATATACGGTCTATGGTTGTAGGACTCATTTGTGCATCACTCCATGACAGTAATCAGCTGCCCAATGCCGCTTCTTATGGCCTCAGATTGGAAGACATGATCGAGTCTCCATTCTGTTGCAAAAATGTACAGAATATTAACACTTTTTTTTTTTTTAAGAATGATCTGAAGGTAATGGACCTTATCCATATAACTTAGCCTTTTTATGACTCAGCTGTTCCTATTCTTCCTGCAGCTCAACAAAGGAAATCAAAGAGGAGATTTGTTAAAGGACCTTGACTTTGGAGGACACAAGACGTGATGGACTCAGGCTGCTGAGGCCCATCAGGAAAGGCTCTGATGGATGACAGCAAGAGTCAATCGGAGTCAATCTTCACACGGACACCCGGCTATTGTTCGACACGTCGACGCAGCCTCTGAGTTCACCTGTGCAGCGGTTATTTACTGATAACGCTACTTGCAAATCCTTTAATCTATGCAAATATGTCCGCCGGTATGCGCATAGCTCGGGGGCGAATGAAAATATGTGGGGGGGTGGGTTCTGAAAAAGCTCACCGCTTCAGGAATTCGTTGACTTAGCTGAAGCTGATCACACTGGACATTTTGTGTGGCACTTCTGCAGCCAAGTAACTGCCAACATGTGCTCACTAATGAAAGACAAAAAAAAAAAACTTGCTCCGTGCTGTCAGAAACCCATTGTCTTTAGCCTCAGACGGGATCCTGAAAATGGAATAATAATAACAATAACAGCTCATTATGCTGAAAACTGGGAAAGACAAGTCAGAAATATATATACAGTATTTTTCTTTCTTATGCAATTGAATTATGTTTGAGTACAAATCCTTAGACTGGCACATGAAACATTTCCATCTGAACCGATGGAACACACACCACTGGGAGGAGGGGTGGTGCTCGGTCCGGCGAGATACTAATGTATGCCGCGTTAGCTGGAGCATGACCCTGCCGAGGGTGAGGCTGGTTAGGAGGTGCTTAGTCCCTGCTGAGGCTGTAACTGGGGGGATGCTGCTGTTTGGCAGGACCACCGGAGAATCGGCCCAGTCCGTGACTGAGGGGTCTCTGCCGACAATCAGCCCCATGTGGAGAACTGGACCGGGGGCCCAGCTGGCTCTCAGGAGTCCCGGAGCTTCAGAAAATTAGCTCTATATAAGAGGAGCCGGACCTAACGAGAAAAGTGAGTCCACCGCTGACAGTCTCTCCTGATATCGCCGTGGTGTCTGAGCCGGAGGGCGCGGGGGGGGGGGGGGGGCTGGGTCTACATTTTGGTACGCACCCCATTCAAATTGGGAGGACCTGGACTGTAAAAGTGGACACATTGCTACACTGCAAAACACAAAGAGGCTTGGCCCTGATTCATTTTATTCCTGTCGGATCCCGTCACGAGAAACATCATCACAAGTTCACAACCACCCTCATGTTCACAATGTTGACGTGATAACTTTATGGATCGAGCATTGGACTTCCCTCGTGTGCAATATGATCCAATAACCATCGGTCCTGACTGACTTCAGGACCGATGGTTAGATATACACTACCGTTCAAAAGTTTGGGATCACCCAGACAATTTCGTGTTTTCCATGAAAACTCACACTTTTATTTATCAAATGAGTTGCAAAATGTATAGAAAATATAGTCAAGACATTGACAAGGTTAGAAATAATGATTTGTATTTGACGTATTAATTTTTTTCTTCAAACTTTGCTTTCGTCAAAGAATGCTCCTTTTGCAGCAATTACAGCATTGCAGACCTTTGGCATTCTAGCTGTTAATTTGTTGAGGTAATCTGTTGAAATTTCACCCCACGCTTCCTGAAGCACCTGCCACAAATTGGATTGGCTTGATGGGCTCTTCTTGCGGACCATACGGTCAAGCTGCTCCCACAACAGCTCAATGGGGTTGAGATCTGGTGACTGTGCTGGCCACTCCATTACAGACAGCAGACCAGCTGCCTGCTTTTTCCTGAATAGTTCTTGCACAATTTGGAGGTGTGCTTTGGGTCATTGAGAGTTATCGAACCCACAAATGTGATGCTCCAGATAATCAACTAGCTCAAAGGAAGGCCAGTTTTATAGCTTCTCTCATCAGCAAAACAGTTTTCAGCTGTGCTAACATAATTGCACAAGAGTTTTCAAGGGTTTTCTAATCATCCATTAGTCTTCTAAGGCGATTAGCAAACACAATGTACCATTAGAACACTGGAGTGATAGTTGCTGGAAATGGGCCTCTATACACCTATGGAGATATTTCATTAGAAACCAGACGTTTCCACCTAGAATAGTCATTTACCACATTAACAATGTATAGAGTGTATTTCTGATTGATTTAATGTTATCTTCATTGAAAAAAACAATGCTTTTCTTTGAAAAATAAGGACATTTCTAAGTGATCCCAAACTTTTGAACGGTAGTGTATATATAAGATGTATATATACATTTCTCTGGACTCCCATCCACCAGAGAGGCTTTCTTTGTGTCATGACAGATGTTCGCACATGTAACACAGTAAGCAGGCAGCCAGTCACACCTTTGTGTTCCCCCCAAATAAAAGTACAGACAGACGAATTGTATAGCCGAATGTCGTCTTTCAACCGCTGGCTGTCGAGGTGGTGCCCAGCGAATAATGTGGGCTACGTAGACAACTGGAAGACTTTCTGGGGAAAACCTGATCTGATGAGGAGGCGGCATCCATCCCACGTTGGACGGGCGCGTCTCATTTCTGCGAATATGACCAAGTTGATCACCGGACTTAATCTATGACAACCCAGGGTTCAGATCAGGAACCGGGAGCAGAGTTGTAGTTTAACACCCTTCTCTGCTCTTCCATTCGAGCAGTTACCCACCCTTGACTTTAGAGTAGAGACTGTGTCTGTCCCACGGCCACTTCAATTAAATAAATCAAAAGTAAGCAGAAGAGGAGTCGTACACAATAACCTTATACAAGTTAACACAATAATTTCAGCAGTGCAACAAAATAGGTCTATTAAATGTGGTCTCCTAAATATTCGATCTCTGTCATCTAAAGCTGTGTTACTGAATGATTTAATATCAGATAATCACATTGATTTATGTTGCCTAACTGAAACCTGGCTGAGCCATGAAGAATATGTCTGCCTGAATGAATCGACTCCTCCAAGTCATATTAATACTCACATTCCTCGAGGCACCGGTCGAGGAGGTGGAGTAGCAACCATCTTTGAATCGAGCCTATTAATTAATCCTCAACCAAAATTACACTACACCTCATTTGAAAGCCTTGTTCTTAGTCTTTCACATCCAACCTGGAAAACACTACAGCCAATTCGATTTGTGATTCTGTACGGGCCACCAGGTCCATATTCAGAGTTTATATCTGAATTCTCAGAATTTATATCAAGTTTGGTTCTTAAAACCGATAAAGTTATTATTGTTGGAGATTTTAATATCCATGTGGATGTTGATAATGATTGCCTTAGTGCTGCATTCATCTCCTTGTTGGACTCGATTGGCTTCTGTCAGAGTACAGAAACCCACTCACAGCTTTGGCCACGCTTGATCTTGTTCTTACTTATGGCGTTGACATTGAGCATTTGAACGTCTTCCCACAGAATCCTCTTCTGACAGACCACAACCACATAACTTTTGAATTTATACTACGGTGTACTCCGTTAGTCAAAGTTTCTACACTAGATGTCTAACTGATAGTGCTGTAGCTAAATTTAAAGCGATTCCTTCTGTATTTGATTCGATACCACGTCTCAATATAACAGAGGACTCCTGGTCTAACTTTAGTCCGTCCCAGATTGATCATCTTGTTGACAGTGCCATAGGCTCTCTGAGAATGACACTGGACTCGATAGCCCCTCTGAAGAAGAAGACAGTGAGGAAGAGGAGGTTTGCTCCTGGTATAACCCTCAGACCCGCAAACTGAAGCAAGCGTCACGAGCTTGAGCATATGGCGTTCAACTAATCTCGAAGAATCCCGCTTAGTTTGGCGAGATAGTCTTAAAACATATAAGAAGGCCCTCCGTAATGCCAGAGCAGCCTATTACTCATCAATAATAGAAAACAATAAAAACGACCCCAGGTTTCTCTTCAGCACTGTAGCCAGGCTGACAGAGAGTCACAGCTCTGTGGGCCGAGCATTCCTATAAACCTTAGTGGTAATGACTTTATGAACTTCTTTAATGAAAAGATTTTAACTATTAGGGACAAGATTAATAATCTCTTGCCCATAACCAGTGCCAATCTGTTCTCAAGTGGAATGGCCTTGGAAACCGCTGTATGCCCTGGTGTATATTTGGAGGATTTTCTCCTATCAACCGTGACCAATTATTTTCAACGGTTTCTACTTGAACACGTCTACCTGTCTCTTGGACCCCATCCCGGCGAGGCTGCTTAAAGGCGTTTTGCCTTTAATTGGCGGCTCTCTATTAGATATTATCAATGTGTCTCTGCTAACAGGCCACGTACCACACTCCTTCAAGGTGGCTGTTATTAAACCTCTCCTGAAGAAGCCCACTCTGGATCCAGAGGTATTGGCTAACTACAGACCGATCTCTAACCTCCCTTCCTCTCCAAGATCCTTGAGAAAGTGGTGCAAATCAGTTGTGCGACTTTCTACATCATAATAGTTTATTTGAGAAATTTCAATCAGGATTTAGAAAACACCACAGCACCGAGACGGCACTGGTGAAAATTACAAATGACCTCTTAATGGCAGCAGATAAAGGACTCCTCTCTGTCCTGGTCTTGTTAGACCTTAGTGCTGCATTCGACACCATTGACCATGACATCCTGTTACAGAGACTGGAGCAGTCGATTGGCATTTCAGGCACGGCACTAATTTGGTTTAAATCCTATTTATCAGATCGATCTCAGTTTGTATTTGTAGCGATGGCGCCTCGATAACCACCAACGTTAATCACGGAGTTCCACAAGGTTCTGTGCTTGGACCAATTTTATTTACCTTATACATGCTTCCTTTGGGCAATATTATCAGGAAACACTCCATAAACTTTCATTGTTATGCAGATGACACTCAACTATATTTATCGATATTGACGAGCGAGAGCAACCAACTCTGTAAAATTCAAGCATGTCTTAAAGACATAAAAACATGGATGACCTGCAACTTCTTGATGTTAAACTCAGACAAAACCGAAGTAATTTTAATCGGCCCTGAGCACCTCAGAGATCAATTATCTGGTGATGTGGATTCTGTGAGCGGCATTGCCCTGGCATCCAACACCACTGTAAAGAATCTTGGCGTTATCTTTGATCGGGACTTGTCCTTTAACTCCCACGTAAAGCAAATCTCAAGGACTGCATTCTTTCATCTCGTAATATTTCAAAATCAGGCACATCTTGTCTCAAAAGATGCAGAAAAATTGGTTCAGCGTTCGTTACTTGAGACTGGATTACTGCAACTCCTTATTAGCAGGCTGCTCTAATAAATCTCTTAGGTCCCTCAGTTGATCCAGAATGCTGCAGCTCGTGTTCTCACTAAAACTAAGAAAGAGATCACATCACTCCTGCACTAGCTGCTCTGCACTGGCTCCCAGTAAAATCAAGAATCACTTTTAAAATTCTTCTCTTAACCTACAAAGCCTTGATTGGTGATGCTCCATCATATCTTAAGGAGCTTGTCGTACCATATTGCCCCACTAGAGAGCTCGCTCACTAAATGCGGGACTACTTGTAGTTCCTAGAGTCTTAAAAAGTAGAATGGGAGCCAGAGCCTTTAGTTATCAAGCTCCTCTTTTATGGAACCAGCTTCCAATTTCAGTCCGGGAGGCAGACACAGTCACCTCGTTTAAAAGTAGACTTAAGACCTTCCTCTTTGACAGAGCTTATAGTTAGGGCTGAATCAGGTTTGCCCTGGTCCAGCCCCTTGATATGCTGCTATAGGCTTATAGCTGCGGGGGACGTTTAGGATGCACTGAGTACCTATCTCCTCTTTTTCTCTCCTTAAGGATGAATTTTCATCTCTCAATCACGTTACTAACTCTGCTTTCTCCCGGAAGTCCTTTTGACTTTCGTCTCATGGGGTCATCGGACCCTATGCTGCAGCCAAGTAACTGCCAACATGTGCTCACTAATGAAAGACAAAAAAAAAAACCCATTGTCTTTGAAACATTTCCATCTGAACCGATGGAACACACGTGGCGAGATACTAATGGGCCGCGTTAGCTGGTGCATGACCCTGCCGGGCGTGAGGCTGGTTAGGAGGTGCTTAGACCCTGCTGAGGCTGTAACTGGGGGGATGCTGCTGTTTGGCAGGACCACCGGAGAATCGGCCCAGTCCGTGACTGAGGGGTCTCTGCCGACAATCAGCCCCATGTGGAGAACTGGACCGGGGGCCCAGCTGGCTCTCAGGAGTCCCGGAGCTTCAGAAAATTAGCTCTGACAGTCTCTCCTGATATCGCCGTGGTGTCTTGATTCATTTTATTCCTGTCGGATCCCATCATCACAAGTTCACAACCACCCTCATGTTCACAATGTTGACGTGATAACTTTATGGATCGAGCATTGGACTTCCCTCGTGTGCAATATGATCCAATAACCATCGGTCCTGACTGACTTCAGGACCGATGGTTTTTTATTTATCAAATGAGTTGCAAAATGTATAGAAAATATAGTCAAGACATTGACAAGGTTAGAAATAATGATTTGTATTTGACATTAATTTTTTTCTTCAAACTTTGCTTTCGTCAAAGAATGCTCCTTTTGCAGCAATTACAGCATTGCAGACCTTTGGCATTCTAGCTGTTAATTTGTTGAGGTAATCTGTTGAAATTTCACCCCACGCTTCCTGAAGCACCTGCCACAAATTGGATTGGCTTGATGGGCTCTTACAGCTCAATGGGGTTGAGATCTGGTGACTGTGCTGGCCACTCCATTACAGACAGCAGACCAGCTGCCTGCTTTTTCCTGAATAGTTCTTGCACAATTTGGAGGTGTGCTTTGGGTCATTGAGAGTTATCGAACCCACAAATGTGATGCTCCAGATAATCAACTAGCTCAAAGGAAGGCCAGTTTTATAGCTTCTCTCATCAGCAAAACAGTTTTCAGCTGTGCTAACATAATTGCACAAGGGTTTTCAAGGGTTTTCTAATCATCCATTAGTCTTCTAAGGCGATTAGCAAACACAATGTACCATTAGAACACTGGAGTGATAGTTGCTGGAAATGGGCCTCTATACACCTATGGAGATATTTCATTAGAAACCAGACGTTTCCACCTAGAATAGTCATTTACCACATTAACAATGTATAGAGTGTATTTCTGATTGATTTAATGTTATCTTCATTGAAAAAAACAATGCTTTTCTTTGAAAAATAAGGACATTTCTAAGTGATCCCAAACTTTTGAACGGTAGTGTATATATAAGATGTATATATACATTTCTCTGGACTCCCATCCACCAGAGAGGCTTTCTTTGTGTCATGACAGATGTTCGCACATGTAACACAGTAAGCAGGCAGCCAGTCACACCTTTGTGTTCCCCCCAAATAAAAGTAGCATGGATAAGCAGTTTTGTTTTCAAACACAGATAGACTCCCTCCTATTGATTGTTTTCTGGTGTGTCACGTTCAACAGTAGAAAGAAGCCGGTGAAAATATTACGAAAGTTATTATTAATTTTTTTATCCTTTACTGATTCAGTTTCTCTTTAAAAAAGAAAAACCAGAGCTGGAGATTGTTGGAACGGCGGAAAAATGAACAAAGACGGTCTTGATGAGTCTCACTTCGGTTTAGTGTGAATGAAGCATGTTTTGAATGATCAGCGAGGGAACGTTTTCTGACTGGAGCCCAGTGGCTTCAAGGAGCGCAAATTAATTGCGTGTTTCGCACCGTGATAAATAATGATAATTGTCCAATTAGGACCCCTGCAGAGGCGTTAGGCCGGAGAGTGAATGCCGATTGTAACCTTTCCCACTGGAGACAAAAGCCAGATGTTAGCGGGCTTTTTTTGTCCGGTGGGAAAGAGGCTGAAGGCAAACTCCAATGGAGGAGAAACAAAGCACAACTGTAAATTTATGACCCAAAATATCCACTAAAATCATTTGACAGACCCACGCCCTGTTTCCGCTTTGACCAACTGTACATATCTCATTTCCAAACGTGTCGTCTTAATGGTTTTGAATCAAGACCGTGTGGAAAATAAGATGGAAGCCAACTGTTATAATTATCGTGAGCACATTTTTTTGTGTAGTAGCATTGGTAGATTACTAGTTTTAAAAGACTAGTCGTATGTGTGTTATATTACTGCTCTTAAAGGTTTCCGCTCAGACTTTTAGGACAACCTCCAGGGCGGCTGGTCAGAGGACCAAATCCCCAACCCTCTACGTTGAAAAGGGCCTCAAACGGAGATGAAAATCCCCGACCAACATGTCCATCCTGACATGCAAAGAAGCAGAAATTCATCTCTGGAACTCAATTATAAGATCAGTGACGAATCTTGTGTCTTAACACCTTAATGCTCTTACTCACTCAATGGGCGGTTGTCAATAGAGGAGGAGGAGGAGGAGGGGTGCTGTGGGTTCCAGCGTACTCCAGCTCTAGGCTGGAACGCCGGGGGCAATTGCATTCCTCTGGAAAGTTAGTCTCATTTTGAAAGCACCTCCACTGAGTGTTACAGAGGCCACCGCGAGCTCTTAGGAAAGCCTAAAATGTATTACACAAATTCTCCCTCATGTCCATAAAGGGGATGCAAAGTGGCAAAAAGGAAAAGACTGCAGGGAGTGAACATGAATAAACCAGTCCAGACCATGTCGTGCTGGAGGTATGGCACCAGGTTCGTTGTCCATCTCACCCACAGAGCCTCGTCAGGAGACTCAGAGGAGACATCCTTTACCCAATGTTCAGTCACTCCGAACACAGAGAATAGTTGCTTTAATATTACACAAGACAAAAAGTGAGCGGGCGAGAGAGGAGATATTCTAATTCTTTATATCTTTTAAGACCCAAACTAAAAATCAGTCCCACTACCCAGAATCGTCACTCTTAAACTATTAAAAAAGACCCCGATGTGCCACGTGGCCGCAAAGAAGACAAGTTCCTTTATTGGCCGAGTGCCACAGGTCAGAAGCACTGGGAAAAGGCACGTTGTTGGTTTTAGTCCGTTTCTGGGAAACACCAGAATTATTTTAAGAAGAACGACATGAAGACAAACTCTGGTGCTGTACTGCTTATACTCAAGGATCCAGGATGGGTTGTACACAGGGGATTTTCTCATTAGGGAGTTGCCTTTTTCAGGAACGCTGCAAATGAACCCCGCTCGAAGCAGATCGAGATGAGGCCTCTCCGGGTCTGGAGCAAACCACCTTTAAAATGACAGCCCGATAAGTATATACATCTAAAACTAGAGCATTTGAAAACATAGGCTGTGCCACACGAAGGAAGCACCACCCTTCACACGTGGATCCTTTTCCAAACAGCTTACAGCCCGTTAGTCCTTTTGAGGCTGTGATATTAGGGCCGGGGGTTTGATAGCATTAATGTTAATTAGGGACCTGCTGCCAGCTGTGTTTGTTATTTATGTGGCAAAAGAGCTGCTACCTGAACAATCCTATCAGCTAAACAGAAGAGGAGTTAATGCCTGAACCTACAGTCCCATTTTCTATCCATTAAATAAAAAATCAATCAAATTGGGAGATTCCCAAAGATGTCCATCTCGATTCAAAGTTTAAGGTTAAGCATATATATATATATATATATATTAGGGCTGGGCACGTTAACGCGTTAATCTTGCGTTAACGCATCAATTAATTAACGCCGACAATTATTTTATCGCGCATTAACGCAGGTTTTATTATTTATTTTATTATTGTAAAAGTGTGTTGCTCACAGGCTTTTATTTTGTAAAAGTCTGCTACTGATTGCTGCGGAACCGGAAAAAAAAGTCATTAGCGGTTTAACAAACATGGAGAATTTCAACAAATGACGGCAGGTATGAGACGCCCTCAAGACACACATCACACGGAGAATACACAAGTTGTATGAAAAGGAGAGGACTGCAAAAGCGACAGCTTTACAACGTGCACCCGCTGTTGCTCTCACTGGGGACTACTGGACATCGGGTGACCAGACGTCCGGTTTTCCCCGGACATGTCCTGCTTTTGAGACCTAAAAAATGCGTCCGGCAGGGATTCCAAAAACGTCCGGGATTTTGCTTCGTCGGATATTTGTGTTTCTCTGGGTTTTCATAAACTAGTATTTACCCCTTACAAGTTTTGGAAATGGTATCTCCCTTAGGTTCCACCTTCTTGCGTGAGCTGACAGAATAGAGAACAGTCATTGGTCGACCGATCTCAGGGTTGCCAGATACACGATAATTATCCTCCAAATACAACCATTTTGAGCCTTTGGTACGATACTTCACCATTTTCAATCTGGCAACACTGAGCACCTTGCCGCCTCCACTAGTTCATTGTTATTTGTGCGGCATGCTATACACTACTACCAGCGCCGCCGCTCCCATAGCGCACTACGCGCTGTGCGTAGGACACCAAGTCCTGAGGGGGCTCCACAAAATAGGCAACTATAAAAATCCTCAGTTATAATAATTATAATGCCGATATTATTTCAGTCTAGAAATATTAGGCACCTTTTAGGCATGTATATCACAAAACAGGCAGAACAAGAGAGATGTTTAAAGACAAAAACTTCACACAGAGCTGTGTTTCAAAGAGGCTCCTACATATAGTGCCAGTGAGATATTTAATATCGTGGATGATAAATTGTTTCTTCAGTGAAACATCCAGATTAGTGAAAAAAAATATATATATTTGAGACCCCATTGGTCCTGTCATCTTTAACACTGAACAGCAGCAGAACCAGTGGCCTTGGTAACTGACTGACATTCAAATATGTCATGTTAACCCTCTGGAGTCTGGGCTCATTTTCTCCATTCTACAAAAAAATGTAAATTCACCTTTTAAAGGCTTTTGCATGTGACACATGCCCACGTGTTATACATCAAACATTCCAGAACAATCTCAGCTCTCTATATAATGAGGCTCAATTGTCCTCGCGCCGTGTTCTCTGGTTCTCTGACTGACAGGCAGCTAATGAGCCTAACCTGTGTGGTGGGGAGGTCCTTTGTGATTTACTGAGTGTTCATTGGTTGTTTTTTTTCGCAAAATTTTGACAGACAAACCGATTGCCAAATCATGGTGAAGGTTTCGTGTGACGAGTTCTTTCCGCGCCACGTCGTCGTCGCCCCCCCCCCCCCAGTCTCTGTGAATCGGAGCAGCAGAGCGCAGGAGGAAACCCTCCTGATTCATCCAGGAGTTTAAACTGATTTCTGCTCTGTATTTTCGCGGATAAATAATTGTTTTAAAAACGGAAACACTCAGGGGAGTGAAAAAAGTTCAAGCACACCAGAAGTAAACAAAGTTGCGTTAAAATATTTTAGTGCGTTAATCGCGGCCAAATTAATGGCATAGATTAACGCGTTAACGCTGACAGCCCTAATATATATATATATATACTTATATGTTCATCCTCCTGAGCAATGGCGGCTGGTGACATTTTGGGGGGGGGGGGGGGGGGGCGCAGTTTAAATAGCACTCAACAATGAGAAGAAAAGAGGTTTTGAGTAGAATATTGTAAAAAACAAAGCTTTATTTAAAGAACACAGCGTGCTCAACACTGTCCAATAACAACTATCAACACACTGTAACTTTGGGCATGAGAGGTTCAGAGCAGCTTTAAGAAACATTGGGTTGGGTTTCAGAGGTTTGCAAAATAAAAGAGTTTCACCCTCACATGAAAGAGGTTCAGAGCAGAATAGTGTCAGAAAGAGATCACATGTTACATTGGGTGTTTGACAGAGTAGACTCACTACTGTAAAGAAAAGTAGCCTCCTCTCTTTAAGGTGGTCAAACTTCTCCATAACTCTCTGGTTAAAGTCAATCATGTCTGTAAACCAGCCTGTTTCCATTATTCTTGAGGGAATGTGTCTGTTTTTCAGAACTTCTTTGTTGTGTTTTCGATGCCAGTTCGGTCTCCTTCTGCTGCTCTGCTCTGCAAACAGGGTTAGCTTCAGGCTGTTAGCGAGTTAGCTCCATGCTCTTAGCTAGATAACTGCGGCAAGATTCGTGCTTGACACTTGTCTGCAGCTCTTTAGATCCCTCACCCCGTTGTAGTCCAGAGAGTTTCAGTCCCAGGACTTTGGAACAACAGACAGGAGAAACTAAACAGCGCATTACTCACTGAGCTCCAGCTGACAGCTCCGTTAGCAACCTGCTTCCCGTAGCTCCGTGGAGCTCTCTGGCTGAGGGAAGATACTGGTCTCTGATCTGCCGAATAGTCCAGTCACGTGAAATAATAAAACGATGTCATTGGCCAATGAGCGCACATTTTTGTGCCCCAAGATTCACGTTTCATCCGCCAATGAGAAGCCGTCCTTGCCGAAACGACTGAAATGTTTTCTCGCTCCCGTACACACACATTGGGCCGGTGTCCCGAAAAAGGGGAGGGGCTTCTCTCCGTGATAATGAGTGGCGATATATTATATTTTTTCACATTAACTTAAGTGGTTGTTGACAGGCTGACGGTCTCCCACACACATTTAGCGCGTCAACATGGTATATTTACTCTTTAAATGATTTGGCATATAATGTTTTTTGACAGGATTTTTTTTTCTTTTTTTTCATCTCAAAATTGTAAGAGGGGCGGCGCCCTAGCGCCCCCTATGGACGCACCGCCACTGCTCCTGAGAAACAGACCATTTATTTGTGTCCTCTGTGGTGGACATTTTGGTTTTGCATCTCTTCTTTGACTAATTTGAGTTCTCCTATCAAGTCCTGTTGTACTCTCAAGAGGACATCCTGAACATACATATATATATATTAGGGCTGTCAATCGATTAAAAAAAATTAACTAATCGCACATTTTGAAATTCATTAATCGCGATTAAAAGTTGTTTCTTCTTCTAAAGACTAAATCTTCTAAATGAACGACTAATCACTTCAGACAGCGTGTATTTTAGACACTTGTTTAATTGTATTCTTTTTTAAAGACAAAACTTCACACAGAGCTGTGTTTTCAAAGAGGCTCCTACCTATAAAGTGCCAGCGAGGTATTTAATATCGTGGATGATAAATTGTTTCTTCAGTGAAACATCTAGGTTAGTAAAAAAAAAAGTGCATTTGAGACCCCATTGGTCCTGTCATCTTTAACATTGAACAACAGCAGAACAAGTGGCCTTGGTAAACTGACAAATATGTCATGTTAACCCTCTGGAGTCTGGGCTCATTTTCTCGATTTTACAAAAAAATGTAAATTCACCTTTTAAAGTCTTTTGCATATGACACATCCCAGTGTTTCCCCCACCATTCTATCAGGGTGAGGCCCCGCCCCCCTGTAATTTTCTCTATAGCGCCAGATTACAGCAGAAGTAATGTAAGGTTCTTTTCTTAAAGACGTCTTTGTTCTTTTGTTAAACTAAACGGCTATTGTTGATCGTCTCTACACCAGCTTGTCATTCTGTCTCGACGTGTCGTTCACGCTTCTCAGCTCTCCGTCTCCCGCGCCACAGAGCTCCATGAGCTCCATGAGCTCCAGAGCTCCAAAATAGCCTCTTGGCTAACTCTGGCACATTTACTGCAATGTTTTTATCAATGTGCACTGTCCCTTATTAAATAAACCATTTAAATAAAAAAATGCCGGCGTGTCTGCGCGCGCATCGGGGCGGAGCAACAATAACAAAAAAGTCACCTGCACCTTCCGCCCCACGTCACCGACACTTCGCCCTCTGTTTCTCTGTGAATATCGAGGAGCAGACGGGAGGAAGGAGGCGGACTGCCGCGGCTCGACACTCAGAGGAGTGCAACAACTTCAACGACACCGGAAGTAAACAAAGTTGCGTTAATTGCGTTAAAATATTTTAGTGCGTTAATCGCCGCCAAATTAATCGCATAGATTAACGCGTTACCGCTGACAGCCCGAATATATATATATATATATATATATATAAAAAGATGACTAACTGATTATCACAAGGATAATTACATGTTCAAAGTGCGTTTCATTGGGTGGATGAAAGAAGAAGAAAAAGGCAGGTTATCTGAGGGAGACGGCGATCAAAAGCCACCCAGACAGAGAGAGCGTGGACCCTCTGTGGTGTTAAGATCCATTTCATCTCCTCAGATCACTCTGGGGCCGTTGTCCTCGACTCATTCCAACAACAGCGGAACAAAGACATACAAAGTAGCGTGTTTGCAGATAGCGAGCTGAAAGGCATTGTCCCTGGAGGAAGAGCATGGGCCCTCTAAATCCCCGCTCAGGACTCTTTGTTTTAAGGGGGCGGCTAAGCCACAGGGGTCACCCTCCGAAACGCGGCAGGTCAGGAGGATAAACGGCCACCAGCCGAGTCATCTGTGACAGAAGAAAGGTGGAGGAGGACCTGTGGTCGCAGGCTAGGGGCCACGCAAGCATCCTTTTCTCATGGCACGACGAGGCAGCCGCCAAACAAAAAGAGAGAGAGGGGGGGGGGGGGCTCTGCTGTCCTTAAAGCAGCCCTCTCACTTTGGTCTTCTCGAACAGACCCAAACAAGACGTTTTCAACTCAAAGGTGAGTTATGTTCACAGAAAGACGTAAAGATACAAATACAGCATCCAGATTGAACATAACAGATACATAATTTGACTAATTAAATGGCTGCATTTAATGTGGTCGGTTGAGATATATTTTTTCTGAAAGCCATTTATCTCCTAAACCATTCCCACTGAGAAAAAAAAAAAAGAAACAACTAGAAAGAAACCTCACTTCCCAGATTAAAATATCTCAGATTAAAAGATTATTTCTGCCGTCGATGCTCATTTTTTAAACAGGATTGTCCGTGCATAAGCGCGTTTGCATTGATCACCCAGCAGCATCAAAAGGGTTGATCAATAAGGGAGGACAAACTAATCTGTAAATGTGATTAATTGAGCTAATCCTGTTTACCGAGAGACAGCAGAAATTATCATTTCCAAATAGCACTATTGGAAGTGATCAATGAGAGAGGGCTGCTCCATTACCGCGGGGCAGCTGAGGCGCCGTTGGATGACCTTGGTCCCGCTGGCTGCTCGTCTGGTCTGACTGAGGCTCCGGGCAGCGATACGCAATCGTCCATTAGATTTAAAAACCTCTCACTGACGTCCTGCCGTTGACGTCCCAGCCTCTCACAGCTGCTGGACAGCTGGACAGGAAACATTGAAACATCCAGCAGTGTCACCTGAGACGGTGAGAGGGCTCCTTTAACACTAACTGTGATTATATCCACGGGCAATGTTGTGGCCGAGAAAAGAAAAAAACGACCAAAAAGACCAAACAAAAATGTAGATGTTGAACAGCGTGTAACGACTGAACCGCAACCCGCTCCGGATGACCCGGACCCGGACCGGCACTAGTGCGGTGCTGGTTTTTGAATGCCGGTTTTCTTAGATTCAATCCCGATTTCAATTAGGTTTGTTTATATTATTTGTCATTATTTTCTCTTCCCAATAATTCCTTATTAATTACTTTTTTTGTAATCATACATTAAATGTAATCTTTCTGTAAAGGAAATTAAAGTGTGTAAATTAAGTACGGGTTACATTTATCTTTACCGTGTAATATTCAGGTGTTTATCATTTCAAGCATTCATTGTAAATAAGTAAATAAACGTTACAAATGCCTCTGTCATATGAGGTCTTTTATTGGAGTTGTTATCGGCTCTTTACTGGTTACGATAACGCAATCAGAGCAGATTCTATGGTAGTGGCCCTCCTCACACCACATGTGGTCTCTGGATGCAAACAGATGAAACCGCCTGCTAACGGGTTGGAGTAGTCCTGGAAGCAAAACCTGCACGCCGTGGACCCTTCATGGGACACCATGACCCCCCCAGCACCACTGGGCTCTGGAGGAGAACATACCTTCCACTGGACATGAAGAGTTCAAGTCAAACACTGCACCATATGTTCCCCAGAATACGGAACGGGGACATTTAGGCATCTGCTTACAATCTTTTATAATTGCAGGTGGAGCATGCAAGGTCAATTGGGCCAATTTGATTTTTATGGTGGAACCTATTGCCGCAGTTATGAAGAATACATTTTCTCTGCTGCTCCCCCCCTTATGCGTGTTCTGCGGTCTGTGTTTTTTTTCACAGGAAACAGGACTCTAATTCCATACAGTGTCAGTTTGGATATTGGATTGCTTGTCAAAACAAACAGTGACTGCCAGGGTTGTTGGTTTTACCCCCCCTGCCCCCCCCCCCTCGACAACTGGAACAGCTTTAAGTAGAAGAATCCGTTGTTCGGCTGCTTTTCAGTGTATTAAGGTGTTGCGCTGCGATTACTCCGCTCGGTTCACGTGACTGTTACTGTGACATCACAACAGGGTTTGAAGAAAAAATAATAACACATATCATCCAATTATGCGGACAGCGCGTACAAAATATAATGTGTGAGCAGAAGTAGAAGAGAAAATAATCATAATTACATTTACACCCATCGCTGTGTGTGTGTGGGGGGGGGGGGGGGGGGGAGTGAGAATACATAAGTAAAAGTGGGCCCTTGGGTTTTCATGTCTGAGCCTGAAGCTCTTACAAGAAAAAGTCAACAAGTAGGAAGTGTGTTGCTCCAGGCGGAGGGATCAAGTTCAGCCGAGCAGGAAAAGAATGATTATGCTCTCTGGAGCGTCCAAGTGGTGTTAGAAAAAAACCCAAGTCTCTTCTCCCAGCGCTCTCACAAATAAACACTTCCACGCCATTAACTATCCTGAACCATCCAACACACACACACACACACACACACACACACACCCACACGCACACGCACACCTCATAATATTAGTTGATCAATCGATGAGTCGACTGGCGGGAACCAGAATGAGCCGCCCGCTGCAGTGATGAGTTTAATGGTTGAGGTGAAAGTGTGAAACGTTCTCTGGCTGCAGAGGATTCATCATCGCTGTCGACTCTGTGTATTTGGTTTGGACAACATACGATATTCTAAAGACACACGCGTGCAAAGATAATTTGATGTTTCCGTCAATTCATTCAAATAAATTAGATAAGTGAAAATGAAATAAAATAATAATTTTGTTGAGACCATTAGTGGGATGTCACTCTTAGGGAAACTTCTGTTGTGATTGAATGTATTTTATTCTTTGTTGATAATTTAGACAATTTCTTCCTTTTGTTGTGTAAAGTAACCGCAGTATGAATGTGTATGTGTATTCTAATATTGGTCATGTTCTTTCTTTACTGACATGAAAGGGTTTAGTTCAATGTTTCAAATAATAATAGTGATGCTGAGGTTCAGGATGATTTTTATGGTTTTACATTTTTTTAATAAGGAAGCCAAAGATTTAAATTACTAAATGTTGCCTGAACATAAGCAGCTGCATTTTGCATAAATATAAGTGTCAGACTTTGGATTGAATCAAAGATTAAGAACATAAAAATCCGAGCAAGCATTCGATCAAGTCCTTCATTCTTTAATTATTTTAAGTAAAGTGTAAGATCGGCAGTTCAATTCCCTGTTCCCTCATCCGTAGTTCATTTACCGTGAGTACTGCACTTAATAAACACGATATATTCAGAGTAATACCAAATTATAACATTTGAAGGAATAGTTTGACATTTTTAAAACACGCTAAGCAGGCAAACAGTGGAGACATTTTGTATTGCTGCTCAAGAAACCGCATACGACACCACAATGTGCAGACTATTTTTTTAAACAATTTTACTCAACAAAAAAACTTGTTATTTAGGAGGCTTTAGTGGTGCTGGCCGTTAGATTGCGTTCATGCTGGATGGAACCAGGCTAGCTGTTTCCAGTCTTTGTGCTAAGCTAAGCTAACCAGCGGCTGGTTGTAGTCTATTCACAGACCACAACATGACGCCCCGACAAACCCTTTCCTTCAACATACAAGCATTCACCATGAAGACGTCTTCACTACGGCGACCACTCTGTGATGAACTGAGACATCGCTGTGTCTTCAGGGACCGGACCCCGAGAAGCATTGAAATTCCAGCCGGGTGTGACCTTGTGAGAACACCCTCCTGTGTCTCGGTACTGGCTATTATTAGCTGCCGGTCGCCAAACAAAGCGTTAATGCTCTGGACAAACACGCAGCCCGCCAGCCATTGAGCCTCGGCTTCCCGCCTCTGCACTCAAGCGGCCTGAAAAAAACAGTGTTTTTATCAGCTCCTCAATTTCAGGGAGCGCCTTCGGACCAATCCCCTCCCCCCCCCTCTGTCTATTAGGCCCCGCAATCCTTTATTTGTGCTGCAGATTGAAGAAAAGCCTGAATCAGTGTCCTCTCAAAGGAACTTTAATAACTGACTCGTCGGCAACTCATCATCTGTTTGACTGTTTGCATATTTGATTGACGATATAGCCACATTTTCTCAAATGATGCGATTCCTCCAACGTCCTCTGGAATTTCAACACTGATAAAAGGTTTGTTTGTCAACAACAACAACATCTACTACTAAAGTCAGATGTTGGGACTTGAGTATGAATACTTGTGGCAGCAGTATCAGCTCCGTAAGCACTGACTCAGCAGTTTAATGGTTTTAACATTGCACACGAATGAGCTGGTTTAAAATAATATATTTATAAATCAGAAAGTGTTGCAGGGGTGAGATGGATTGTTCATTGGATTTTAGATTATTGCAATAAAATAAGCTCTGTGACAAACAAACATTTAATATACTTACACGTATTAATACATTTAATATAAAATAATATATTATATTGTTCAGCGAGATAATCTTCAGAAACGAACTCCACTTCTATTAACGCACTCCACGGCAGATTTATCTAGCTGGTTACTTCTCACACAAAGAAAAGCGTCCTTGCATTGTATACGTGTTAAAACACCTCCTTAGAAAACCGTAGCAATGGAGATGATATTTTTCCTCACATTACCTATATTTCATATTGCTCATATTACATTTATTGAACCCAAATCAGAGGAGCACCTTGTCCAGCCCAGTGGTGCAACAGTTGTGTCTCGGCTAAAGTTTTACGTTATATGAAATATTTGCATTTTCCTAACTTACTCTAACATCCGTCTTGTTGCTTTATATTTAATGTAGGATTGAGTTGACCATTTTTACCAAAGGAAAGTATTTCTGAGAGATGAGAAACATTGCGAGGGCCTGAGATTATGGAGATTGTTCACATTGATACGTCTTCTCACCCCAACTCCGCACCAGCCGAAAGAAAACAACAACATTCACAGGAAGCTCCAGAACGCCGCTGGTCAGCTTCTGAACAGCTCATCAGAACATTTCATGCGACACATGGATTTGTATCTAACTTCATATTAATTCAAGGTGCTTGAGATCCCTGCTGTGCCTTCATCAAACTGCTGCAGCTCTCTGATACAGACTGAAGCGAACAGAGACGGAGCTTTTGGAGCTTGAGGAACTCTCTCCCTGGAGACTGAAGAGCTGCAGGCGGTGAGGATGCCGATAACAAGCGGCAAAGCCTGTTCACACTTTATGTTGTGCAGTTGTGTCCATTTTTAATTGTATTCCTTTACATTTTGTATTGTTTTTACGATCAAGTCTGTTGCCTTATTGCCATATTTTCAATGTCAAATTGTGCTCTTTGTGATGTTCCGCTCTAGAAAGGTGCCGTACCAGAATGTGACTAAAAGTAAGTATTTATTTTTCGGCCATGGTTAAAATTTTATCGAAGTCAAGCGGATAAAAAATACACTTAACCCTCCTGTTACCTTAGGGTCAATTTGACCCCATTCAATGTTTAACCCTCCTGTTACCTTTATATTTACAGACATATTTTACCCTTGGGGTCAATTTGACCCCAGCAATTAAAACCTCCAGAAAATTATTAGAATTAATATTGTTTTCCAAGTTTAAGTGTGAGGTACTTTATGTTTGTTTGTTGACTACCTAAATAGCCCTTTAAATATATAAAAGATGATATTTCTTATATGTTTGACACAGTAAAAAACAGCCTGGGGTCAAATTGACCCGAAAGAACACCGACATTAAACATTGAATGGGGTCAAATTGACCCTAAGGTAACAGGAGGGTTAAAAAAACTGTCAAAATTGTCCCAACTTTAGTTATTAACATGCTTAAAACTCCCACAACAATAAATCCTGTCATTTGCATTCTCCAAGGCTCAAATGGATTCAAGTGACTCAGACCTGACGAAGGGGACATTAAAGGGGACATTAAAGGGGACACAGTCCACTCCAACAGAAACATGAGCTGTATAGCAGTCAGTGCTACGAGGCCGATTCTCTCGGAGCCTTCAGCATCATGCTGAACGCTTAATAAACACCAACGCTGCAAGAAATAAAACAGACATTCCTTCATAATAACATTAATCAGGGCTGCAGGGGGGGAGACGCACATCTGGAAACTCAAGGCGTTCGCAGTGAAATCAAACCGCAGCGGCGGGTCCGGGTGCATGCGGCCCCGCCCGCTCGCCCTGCATTAGTTTTTGTATAACCTTAATGACAACACTGTCTGTTCCAATCAGCTCAGCGCGGCTCCGCCGTTCCATTTGTCAAACTTTATGACAGTGTTAATTGCTCCCACCTGCCGCCGCATCGACCGCTCAGCAGCCACTTTGGCTCTCGCGCGGCCGCGGACAAAAGAAGTCTATTAGGTGCAACTTGCCTTTGCTGCAGTGAGGTCACTTGGGCATTAAATTCTCTCTCTCTCTCTCTCTCTCTCTCTCTCTCTCTCTCTCTCTCTCTCTCTCTCTCTCTCTCTCTCTCTCTCTCTCTCTCTCTCTCTCTCTCTCTCTCTCTCTCTCTCTCTCTCTCTCTCTCTCTCTCTCTCTCTCTCTCTCTCTCTCTCTCTCTCTCTCTCTCTCTCTCTCTCTCTCTCTCTCTCCTCAAGGTGGCGCTCTGCTCCCTCTTTCACTCACTCCGCTCACCTGAGCGCTGTGCTGACAGCATCCACCTGTCACCTCTGAGTCTACCTCGTCGAGGAGGGAAGTCCGTGTTGTTGATGTCGGAGCCTCAAAGTCAAACATGTTCTACTTTTACATTTCATAGTATTCCGTATAGCACTGATTTAAATTGGGTTTTAGTCTTGTGATATGCTGCTCCCAATGTATCTTGTTTTTTAGTGTTTAGTCCAGACCACATAAACGAGTGATAGCCAAAGTGCACTGAGACAGGACCAAGACTTTCAGGGGTTGGGACCAGTCAAGACCACGACCACAACCGGGCCAATGCTAGTCCCACACTGCATGACAGGAAGTGGAACATGCAAACCTCACACTGATCTAAAAGAGCCACATACAAACTTCACACGTGTGCGCGTAGTAAGAGTCAAAAGGCATCGCAGAGGTGAACTTTAACTTTGCTTTCTGCGAGCGATCAGAGTGCTGATAGAACAAATGAACTGGACACTGAAGTTGGAATAGGGTTTAGTGGTTTCCCCTCGGTTGTGGTCCTAACCTGTCTTGAGACCAAGACCGATCTGGAGTACAAGATTAAGACCCACACGCAAGTTTGTGCACTTTCTTTTTTAAATAGTTGAATGTCATGACATGTACAATCATCTGCCTCCACCCCCAGTTTCAACACACTAAACATGCGAGAGTTTGTACACGTGTTACTGCATATTTCAGAAAGGGAGGTTGATGGTCTGTTTCCTGCCCCGGGGGAAGGGGGGTATATATCTATTTATTTATTCAAAGGCTGTTTAATTTCAGCTCAATTTTTTTTTTTTTAAGACTGTCAATAAAACAGTGTGTCTAGTATGTTTAGTGAGCAATATAATGTCACTCGTATATTTATCTCTTTCCAGTTAGATATGTTACACTCACAACAATAAAAACATTCTGTGATGAAACAAAAAACGGAGGTCATCGACACAAAGGAAACAATATTTGAGAGCTCAGAGCTTCATGATGGGAAAATTTTTTACCAACTTTTAAAACTGAATATACATGCCGTTTTTTCTTCCCAGCAGTTTTGTGCGTACTTATACTAATCGACATGTTCTCGGCATACACCGTTATCTTTAGTTAATGTGTGGAGATTTGTGTCTGCGGTTGGTGCTAGATTCACGGCATAGACTACGATGCTAGTTGACCCTGGTGTGAGACAATTTACAAGACCCATAATGCATCTTGAGAGCACATAATGAATTTAATCTCATCCGGACTTTTGTTTCTTGCAATCAAGTGCGACGATTGCAAAGAAGCTGACTAGTTTATTTGACTCTCATATTTGGTAGCTGCCGGTCAGCCTGCACTCATCGCATTCGGTCACAGAGCCACCATTTTCACGTTTTCAAGCAGGCTCAGAGGAGTGTGTGTTACCCTTGCAGCAGGTCCATGGTGGACGTGGCGACCTCGGCGTACAGCACGGTGTGCCCCAGCAGGCTGGTCTTCAGGTTCTCTCTGTACGTCTCCATGCTGAACTGTGGCGAGCTCTGGGACTCCGAGGAGTCGGTGACCAGGGCCAAGGAGCTGCCGGGGAGCGAGGGGCTATCCTGGAGCTCAGAACTCGACACGAGCAAGAGCGAGGCCTTGGACAGTGAGATGAGACCATTTGGATCGGCACGCGTCCGCAGCCAATCCACGCAGGTGGTCTTGGCCTCCTGTGAGGAGCAGATAAGGACAATGACACCGTAAGTTATTCTTATTTTTGTTATGAAATTTGGCATCCTCTTCTCTATAGACACACAGCTACACCTTGCATTTTCTGTCATGTAATTGGATAAACCACCTGAAAGCCTCTTGGCCTTCTAGAAAAGTTTGGAATTTATTTTTGCATAACAATATATACAGTGAGCAATTTCCTCATGTTTGCGCTTTGGGTAAATGTTGTTGCTAATAGCTGATATATGACAAATATAAATAAATAAATAACGTAGTTTGTAGAAAATAATTCAATAAAAAAAATATGTAAACAAACAAATATGTGTTTCTAAATTCTAAAATGAAGTTAATATTTGGTAGTTACAATCAGGACTGACAAAAAAAAGTTGCAAATATAATTAGGATTATTAGAATAAGAATTTCATGGCAGATTTTGAACGCTGACATTTTTGTCGCCCGAACGACATCGGAGAAACTTTAAAAAGGCATCTACAAGGGTTCCTATTTATCGACAGATACAAGTCCTGTTATTGGTGGTTGTAGGGATCCATTAGGGAGTTCAGCCACTAAAATATTGGCATTACTACGTCAATAATTATGGATCTTCTAAAGCTGCAGTGACTTTAGGCACGTATGGAGAGGGTCTTCTCATCAGGCTCCGTTCCCCAGTCTAGGTCTTGAGAGGGACATTTCGTATCTAAAATCAGAATCAAAATAAGAGCTGGATTTGATGGATTTTCCATTTGAAATAAATATGCTGAATGAGTTAATCAGGGAGTGTGGCCAATCAATGTCACGGTGGATTTAGGCAGCAGTCCTAGTCTGCTCTGTTCCAGTCACTTCCCATTAATCAGGCTTCTCTCCTGTGTCCTTACACACACAAAACATATTGTCTCAATGTTTACTCTGCTCTTCTACAATGATGACTATATCATATTATGTGCTTCCTTCACCTCGCTTATTAGATTTGACTTTAGAAAAGTTGATTTCATTTCATTTGACATTAACTTGAAGTCATTCTCAGGATGTAATTTGCACTCAGTACGATGCTGACATTTTATGACGCACTGGGCCCATAGTCGCACATCTCTGTTAGTCTGATACATGACCTCGCCTCAGCTCGACTTAGGGTTCATCCCAATATCCCTTTACAACTCCTCTACCCGACATCACTTGACCCTAGAATCGTCCGAGGCCTGGAATGTTGAACGCCGTCCAATTTTCTGAATTGAGAATTTAGACAAGCCATGGCGGGACAAGCACCACTTCGAAATGTTGTTTTCGGCAATATATTTTGTGAGCGTGTACAAAATATTAAAAGGCAGACAAAGACCATCCATGCATACACTGTTGAAAAAATGATATAAAATTAATCTGCAAGAAAATACCACAATGAATCCCATAACCGGGTCATGATTTCTGCACGGAGACACTCCTTGACATTGAGCTTTTTCGATAATTTACTATCATAACTAAGATGTTATAAAAAAAATCATCCCTAGAATCTAAGCCCTACTGTGCATTCAGAGATGTTTCTGGTTCAGCAGCATGTCCGCCCCGTTAATAAGCACAAGTGAACTTTAGATCCTTATTTATAAACCAGTTTGCCGTCTCTTTTCCAAGGATCTGACGCCGCCAACACTACCACAAACTCTCTTTCTTAATGTCTGGAAGTCATCTTTCATGGTCACGACCTGAATGCTTTAGTTTGTACTGGAGAAGGTTTCCATCACTTGCAAAGGGTCCTGCTGCTCCACACACAACACAGTGTTTCATTGCACTCGGCCTGTCTTTCTGCAGCAATGGTGGAACTCAATAGAGACCCAATATAAAAACCCAACGGATCCCTTTTACAGGCTGACGTCATGATTAAGTCCCGGTGTACGATGGAGTCAGGTCAAAGTTACACATGGGAAATGTCATCTTGCTGTGTTAGTGGGTGTCAGAAACGATATCACATACATTTGAGATGAGGAACTGTGATTTTATATTGGCGACCACCACGCGTTCATGACAACGATACTTTGGTTACAGCGGCGCTGAGTTTCCCTTAGCCTCACCATTTCTCACCCAAGAAGACCACTTTACCAGGAGGAGAGCTGGAGATTTAGTTAGCCACCTTAACTTACTCTGGAAATGAAGCGAGCTGGCTAGCTAAATATCCAGCCAGCCTCTCCAGAGTTTTCTGCTATAAATAGCCACTACTTTTAAGACTGGTGGAGCTAGATAAGGTGTAGGCTGGTAGTTTAGCCTAAACACATCATGTATGGGTAAAGGTATGGTGAGAATGGTGTTGGCTGTCATGGGTTTCGTTAGATATATGGCCGCCTAATACCCACGCAGGGCCTCATGAAAGGCCAACACATCATTTCATATAGAAAACAAAAATAGCATCCATCAACTTTGTCACACAATAAGCCTCTGCACTTGTGAATAAGTCCTAAAATAGTGAAGTAAAATCCATGCCTGTCCTGATTCAACTTAACTCAAGAGCCCACTTCATTTCCAGACGGAGGGAAAGGGTGATTTTCCAGCTCACGGTGGAGAACAAGAACACCCACTGAGCGGTGGTGGAAGTCGGTCACACTGATCACCACCACACTGAATGAATTAGTGTGTGCTGGAGAGGCTTTTCATCACCCTCAAAGAGTCCTGCTACTACACTGACTACAACAGAGTGTGTCAACCGTACAGCTGTTGCAGGGGCCTGATGTAGCACTGGAGCTGCTACCCCACACCAGGGGGCCAATTTAAAACCACACAACCCATTTCTTTCTTTCCTAAATGGAGACCTACTGGTAAAATGACCCAAGAGAGATCCATGCAGAATAATGCCCGTAGATAGGGTATACGATTTCATTCTTATCTGCCTTATTTATATATCTGCACACAAGTGTCTCTTTTTGGAAAATGTCTACATTTCTTGTTACTTATCAGACAATATCTAGACGTCAAGAGGAATAATTGGTGTAATAAATCTCTATGTGTATAGATTTAATAAATATCTATGTGAATTGATATAATATATATATATATATATATATATGTGTATAGATATAATATATATCTATGTATTATAGTAGGGCTCTGTATTGGCCAGAATCTAGCAATACAATGTCACATTATAGTGATATTATGATTAAATATATTGTCATATATTGCAATACTTTAAGTATATATTACAATACGTCACACATCACCATTATGCATTAAGTCTGATAAAAAAAGATATTCTTTAGCTAGAAATTAAGTAAATAGAAAATATATAAAGTGTTACATATACATACAGTACATCCAGAGAGTATATGTATTTTTTTCAACCAATAATTCAAAATTAACAGTATCTTTGAACACAATATCAATATAAGTGCATGTATATTGGCGGATAATATTTCCCATGCCAACGTATTGTTCAGGTTCGTCATGAGTCTTTCATGTTTTACAGTCCAGTTATGTTATGTTGTTAATTATTGCATTAGCTTGCTGAGAAGATGTAATGTGTGACGCAGATAAGAGGCTGTTATGTCTGTGTGCAAAAGTAATGTTAAAAGAACACTGAGACCAGAGTTTACCTGGATGAGAGAACCCTGTGGGTCAGCAGAATTCAATTTATTAAATCCAACAGTAAATGGCTTTATCAGTTAATGTTGGATTGCTTCTTATCATTTGGTGTTTTGTGTATTATTTTAAGTTAGGTATAGAGTATATTTACCCATTAAAGAGTCAAAAACATAAATGGTGATTTGGTATCTGGGTTTGTAATACGTTGATTTCCAAGTCCTCGTGAGAATATAATTTGATTTTGGCCCATAAATGGGAAGAAATCTGTGAAATGTTGCTAATTCAGTCGAAGAGCTTCCAACCTGCTGAGAGCCGCAATGCCTGACAACAAGCACTGATGAAAACCTGCACCGCTCACACTTAAGACCGAAACACCAAGGGACAAAAACAACTTTGGGACTGAAGAGAAGCTCCTGGAACCAGTCCAAGCATAGTGCACCAAGAGCAGAGAGGCCGCTCTGCAGACATGTTGAGGTTCATAGCTCTGCTCCACAACCTCCACAACAATCTGGAAACGATTCTGCAGCCCCCAATTTCCATAAGCCTGTTTATGAGGAGGGGGGGGGGGGTCAGGGTTAAAGGGCACACAGCAATCCAAATATACAACAATGAAGACAAAACCGACCACAATACTAAAGCAACTACTGCCAATATTAATGTTTTTTTTAAGGGAGTAGGACACCTCGCTTGATGCCAACCAGTGGAACTAGAGGTCACATTAGAAAATGACACCAGAGCCCTATGAAGAACATTTCACAGCCACCTCGGAGCTCCGACTCCCCCTAGTGGTTCTTCTTCAATACAGGCATCACGGAAACACGTTGTGCGTTCCAACGTGCACACTATGGGACTATTTAGTACGCCAGAAAATAGATTTAGTGTCCCAATACATAGGATGCGAAATGCAGAATGCCAAAAATAAATATACCAGGATGTTCTACTTCAGTCAGCCAACACGCTTTTCCTTCTATTCTGACCCACAATCCTCAGCAGATGTATGAGAGCAAGAGGGTCAAAGTTCAAGGAGCAATGTTTTGACAAAGTAGTGTGTCCCAATTGAATGCACACTGCATGCAGTAGTATGTACTTTGTAAGGGCAGCTGCAGAGCGTGCTGGAAGTAAAAAGAAACCTCCATGACGACCACATCATTCCTGACAGACGTCCTCAATCTCACTAGACCAAAGTGCAAGAGTATTGCCACCATTCTTGTCATTTTCTTCCACGTACACACAACTATTTAACAGAACTTTCAGTAAATGATATGAAAAATCTGTGTTGATTATCACACAAGTACAATGTTTTGCTTTAAATCAGCTGGACCTTCACTGGGCAAACGTATGTCTGAGCAGTTTGTTGTTGTATTCAGGTGCTGAAGGAGAGACAGGTTCTCTGTGTCACTTTAAATCTCAGCCTAAACGCATGGATTTACACCCCAGCAGGATTTCTGTGACATCACTGGTTTGAAGGCTATCGCAGTCCAACATGATGTGATGAAGTGTTGTGGAAACTTAATATAAAGTGCTAATAGTTATGTTTTGAGGTAGGGTTGTGTGAGGTACAATGTACTGCTGTGGACGTAATTTAGACACCTAAAACATCAGTTTAAGTGTTCGCTATTTTTAGAATGTTCTCACCGCTTTCTCTTGTGGTCCGACGGCCCTTCCTGACGGGGAACTGAGGATGTTATATCCATCTATGCTCTCTACAAAGCCATGAGACTCCATTGAATTTGTTTTACATTTTACCTTGCAGAACACAGGAGCAGCTGGTCTACTGCTGCCGAAATCAGTTAGTTAGTTTACTGTTATTGTGTGATTGGCTCTACTGAAAGTTTCTTCCCTTTTTTTCCCTGTGAAAGCGTTTTTTCGATTTTTTTGGGAGTTTATCCTTATCCGATGTGAGGTCGCATGTGTTCAGTTTGTAAGGCAAATTTGTAATTTGTGATATTGGGCTATACAAAATAAACTGTATTGAAATGAATTTACTCTTTAAAAACACCAATTGGGTCAGTGGTCAACCTAAAGCTCTTCTGCTCTGTGAGATAAAATGACTGTTTTTGTCAATGGAGTCTGGTAGCTTTCAAGAAAGGATCAGGACTACAGTAGGTAATCCACTGACTGAATTAGTACCTCGTACAACCCCATTGCAGTGAAAATGTGAATTCAGATTCCCTATATATTATACTTTACATTTCAAATGACTTTGTTTCAATCATGCGACATATGTTCTTCTTGCTTTCTGACACTTCAGACTGCAGTCAATAGACATGCCTTCACGATAAAGCGGACTGGTAGAGTGAAATGTTTTTCCAAAAACCGAACCGTATGGTCCCTGAACTGAGCATCACTCAGTGTGATGGCGGATCAAAGACTGATTGCTGCCCTGGTGTTTGTACTGGCCCTCTGTACACAGACCTGCTGCGGGCCTGCTGCATATATGCTCATACATTTGCATACATTAAGAAAGGCCAAATTGTTTCCACATGTGGAGTATGGCGGGGTATCGTACAATTAACTTTAACAAAAACAATGTGGCGCGCTGTGTTTGTGTGTGTGTGTGAATTGGATGAATGATGGATAAAGATTATGATGGATGAATAGACGTCGACTGTGTTTTTCCATTCTTGAAAACACTGACCGTCCTACATTCGTCAATGTACTTGATGAGACGAGCAGCGGGGGTCTCACCTGAGAGGTGGCCAGCAGGTGGACTGGGCTCGGGGCCGGGGTCTCGTTCAGCTCGCAGCTGAGGCCCAGAGAGGTGAGGATCTCCGTCAAGACTTCATAACGCAGCGCGTTGCTGACTTTCAGTTCATCAAAGCCTTTGGCCGTCAAATTCTGGGGGTCGGGAGCAATTTCCAGGTGGGCCTGTAGACGGGGGAAGACAAAGCATGTCTCACAAGTTCTGGGACTGACTTACTGAACAGACAAAGACTGCTTAGCTCTGGCAAATGTCAACATGCATTTCAACAATTCACACTAGCAATTTAGGCATATCCTAGAAAAATGTCTCAGAAAACACTGACTTATTCCTCATATGCAACTCCCAATTAGTTTTATTCTTGAATATTTCCTAGATTAATCGATCGGTCTGTAAAATGTCAGAAAAAGGTGAGAAATACTGATCAGTGTTTGCCAAAGCCAAGAGGGCGTCCTCAGCCTTCTTGTTTTGTCCACAAGTCAAATACAATCAGTTTACTGTCACAGAGGAGGGAAGAAACCAGAAGAAATAAATTATATATACTGTATATATAAATAAATAAAAACTCTGAAGCTAGAAGACATTCCAACCATGATTCAGCCCCGCTGCAATCATCGCAATGAGTGATGTCATGCGTCTTTACCTGACAGAGGACAGCCTCCCCGCCGTCCTCTCCGTGGGTCACCCTGACTACAACCATGTCCCTCTGGTGAGGGGCGTCCCCCTTCAGCTCCCCCCAGAGCTCCACTTCCCCTCCTCCCTGCTTGTCCCTGACGTAGACCTTCCCGCTCGACAGCACGCTCAGCTCCAGCTCCGTGCTGTCCTGCCTGGTGAAGCTCAGCCTGCTGACCCGGCCTCGGCGCTCCTCCCGGGCCTCCAGGCAGAGGCCTGCCGGGCACAGGGTGGAGGCCAGCCCCAGAACCCTGCCACCCTGGCTCAGGTAGGTGAGAAAACGGGTCTGAAGCAGGGGGGTCAGGGGTTCCTCCTCTGCCAGGACGAGGAGCTTGGCGTTGTCCAGCCACGGGTCGCTCAGAGCCTGCTGTGGTTGGAGGGGATATATTATGTTGTCCTCCATATTTATACACTCTGATAAAATCTGCCGGACGAACTGAAAACGCTCCTGGCTGCCGCCCGTGTACAGCAGAATGTTTGGCGGCTTGCTATGACAGTAAGGTCCACCGCTCTGCCCGGAAAACCCTTTGGCGTGGTGCTCGACGTCATCCAGAGTCTCATCCCCACTGTCCAGCTCTGCCGAGTCATCATCTGGAAGGTCCGGAATGTTGTCGGCCGACGCGTACTTGACTGAGAGGATGGTGCTGTTCTCCAGCTCCAAGCACTCGTGGCAGTTGGACAGGTGGAGTCTGTGGCCCTCCATGTGGTGATGGTTGCCCAAGGAGCGGTCCTCCGAGTCGCAAACAGGATGCGGGTCCTTGGTGCCGTGGAGCGGCTCCGACCCTCTCCGCTCCTCCAACCTCCTCTTGACCTCCGGCGGGAGGAGCAGGCTGCCTTTGCTGCACGGCGGGTGCTGGCGGTCGGCCGGCAGGTCACGGAGTAAAGGCTCAGCGCCGCAGAGACATGGTGGCGTCTTTGTGTTTGGACACTGCTTCTCCAGCAGCTCGCTGAGGGTGGATTCTTGGAGGAGGACGGCTACGGGAAGGTCAGAAGAACGTGGAAGAAGGTCAGTGCAATGTGGTGAATTACATTTAGTACGAAATAATTGTCTTTTTTTTATTTGCAGTCACAATGGATGAAAGTCCAATATTCAAGTTTCCACCGACTCCGTGAGAATCATTTCCGTCTCTTGAGCTGCAAAAAGCACCCCCATGTTCACCAGCTAGGTGGAGGTAAACAAACCTTATCTGTTTGTGGGCCGTACAGAGAGCAGATTATAAGGAGTTGCGGGCCAAACAATAGTGAATATGTAGTTTTAAAGTTTACACTGCAAGAAAATCTGTGTTTCTAGACCAGAAAAACACCCTTGAGTATTATAAAATGTATGTTATATCAAAATACCTCCACAACAATACTAAACAGTTCAATGTTTGACATGAAACTTCATGGACGAAATGCTGAGTTATAACATTATGATGTTATTATGTGCACCACATCTCGAAATAAGTCAATTAAATCAAGCAGAAATTGCCAAATATTTGTTTCGCTTAAAGATTAAAAAGCGAATGTAAAAGGTAGATGTTGAGTGTAATATTCAGATGCAACAAATATAAATGGTCAAATATGGTTTCTGTGCCAAGAGGTTAACAAAGACTTTGTCACAACATTTAGCCGACCTCTGGTGTTTAAACAAGGACGTACAATGCACGTACAGTGCCATTTATTCGGAATTTGCTCAAGCCGTATTCTGGTCACTGTCGGTCTTTTACAAATGGGCAGCGGCCAGGCAGATGAGGGTGGAGCTTGTGGGACATAACGCGTGATTTTACAAAACAGATGAAGCATAGTTCATAAAACTATGAGCATTGAATGTATATCAATTAATGAAATGAGTACTAAAATAGGTAAATGGCCACACCTGCAAGGTGTTCGGAGGTGGGTGTATGAAAAGAGGGATATAACAGCAGTAACTGGAGGCAACATACGGATTATCTTTGACGGCTTCAGTCCATTGTCCAGCTGAAGGCGATCCTCGATAAAAGCCACCCCCAGCCGACTGAAGTTGTCCACGCTGGCCTGAGCCACCGCCCTGAAGGGCTGACCGGGGCTACGGGCCAGAGGGAGGCAGTAATCAGACCACTTCAGCACCTGCACACAACACACACGGAGGGTTAGCCGACCCCGAGGACCGAGCCGGACATTTCTTTAAATTAAATTGTCAGAACCACAATAGTATTTAAATCTGAATTGTGTCGTAAATAATACTAATGACATTTATTTTTTTAAACGGTTGAAAGATAACCTGAAAAAGACGACCTTTAATGCAGCACTGGTGAAATAGATCTATATTGTATCTAGCAATTAGAGGCCAGTCTCTGTATATACTGATATAATAAAGCATACAGTATGTAGTAATGGTGCACCATTGTATTTGATTTATTAACCAAAAATGTGTATTCTACGATATTGTTCTCACAAGAAACCGTGGAATTGAGGGAATTCAAATTAAAATGTACTTTGGGAAACTCATGCCAACCTCAAATATGAAACTGTATCAAAAAGGGCAGAAACATTTTGTCCCAGGATTATTACATTTGAAAGAGCCACATGTGTGAAATAGAGTTATTGATGACGCTTCCCACACTAACGGGATGTTTCCTCCCAAACACTCAGTCGCTAAGCAGAAATTATAATAGTGTGCAGTGCACAGTTGCAGTTTGGAAACAAATTTCAATTTGAGAAAATAGAATGCAAAAGAAGTACATCAAATAAATCATACATAAGTTAAATATTGTATAACTTATCTATGACTTATTTTGCAAACATGTGATGCCAGAATTAAAGCGCAGCTTAAGTATACAAATACATATCAATTTACCCATACTAAGAAATATATTTGAATACTCTAATATTAAAATCAGGAGGCAACTTGTGTGACATACAAACAAATGCACAATGCAAGGTGAAAGTGGTAAATCAAAGTGAGAACATGGAACATCCAGTGAGTGCGTAGAGTGCACATGCCCGACCGGTGTGAAAACAAAGAGGACAGCACAGGAGAAAGAAAGGAGGAAAATAAAAGGTGGAGGGAGAGGGAACGCACCAAAAGGCCTGCAAAATCACGCAGATGCTCATAAGCAAAGCACAAGTTAGTGGGTTATACAAATGAAAATAAAAGACAAACATGCTTTTAAAAAAAAGAGTAAAAAAAAGTAATTAAATTCCCTGAGTTGATGTCTAATAATAAATCGCATCAGTCAATCTGTAGGAAAGCAGGCCGGGGATGCATTGTTTTTACAACAGGTGGAAGTGCCTCCAGTTGCATCACGGTGATGGAGTCCAGTCAGAGGTCGCCCTGCCTGACCTTTTAATGGCTTCTCCCTCGCATGTGAACAACATCATGGGGGCCGTCAATGGAGCACCGTCAGAACTCTTGAAAGCATCATTCAGATGTAACTAAATATGGAAGGCCTGTTCATCTGTGAACATCCAACAGTTCTGCTCGATTTGATGGCATTTCACCAACAGGGCGCACTGCAGTACGATTATTCAAAGACGAGATTAACAGAGCTGTATCAGTGTGTATTTTTAGATTTTAAAATACTGTAAAAAGAAATACAAAATTAAAGCGTTGGAAGTGTTTGGCCACAAGGGGGACGCGACATGGACTACTACGGCTACTAGCTGGACATTTCCTTCCGGTCACTCTCCTGCACACCTCTTTATACTTAATATTTAACATCTAATTTACACACTTACAGTCCTCAGTCCATAGCACTGCTATCAGTTTGTGCATGTTATTGTATCGTATACCATTGTAAATGTAATGTTTAAATTCTTGCACTTGACTGTTGACTGTTGTTTTGTTTGTTTGTCTGTCTAATGTACACACCAGCATCCAATTCAAATTCTTCAAGTGTCTAACACAAGTAGAAAATAAATGTTTCTGATTCTGACTTTTTCATTTAAAAGCTAGTCTCAATTATGTAATGTCTTGAAGTTAACTCTCAGGATGTTTCCTTGGTACAAGTAGATATTATGTACCATTTAATAACCTAAACAGGTAATAAACACAGTGTTACTGTGTCCTAGTATAACAAGTCAAGGAGGCACAAACGTATAAACATTTTTTTACTTTACACAGTTCATCTAAAAATAATATTTTGACAAATGTGATGACTAAAACATATTTGACAGAATACAACAGATACAAACTACAGATTCATGGGATTAGGCTGTAATCCCACAAATCATTATGGTATGAAGAAACTGGGTATTGTGGTAAAATAAACCTGATTTGCTCGATCAGAACCGTGCTGGTACTTGACAATGAGTTTGGTGCCTACTTTCTTATTGGACGTGCGAGGAGAGCGGTAGCCCACTGTGTGTCCCGCAGCCTCTATGATGAATGAAATGTTCTCTATGCACGGACTGCAAACCAGAGAAGACCCCAACAGCACGGTCCATTTGCTGAGGTCGTCGCACGCCTGGGGACAGCACAGACAAGAATGACTCCAAACACAACAAGGCTGTTACACAGTGATTAGTGAGTCAGGGGGGCTTTTGACCCAAAATATGACATCCGGCCAAGTAGGCAGCGACAGTGACACCCAGGCTCATGTCAAGTTAGGTCTTCAACCAGGGAAGTCTCCAAAGTCAAAGATCAGTCTCAGAAACTCAGGACTAAAGTCTGATTTGAGTTAATAACATGAAGTTTTTTGTGTTTCAGGGCCAAGTATGGAAATGTGGTTCCGTTTACATTAAGTTACCAATCAAATAGTCATTTGTTTTACTTTTTCATTCAATTGTCTTAATCACAGCTGTTGAAGTACTTTGACTTAAATCCAGTTCTGGAACCCCAGGACTTGCAACAGCGTGTTTCTAATCATGCTTAAATGATCATGTTTATGGTGTCTGCTTCAAGAAGCTCTCGAGAGCTAACAGAGGGACGGGCCCAGGCAGCGTCCTGTCAACACAGGCTGTCATGCGGTATCATGCCAATGTAAAGCTAGCGGTTAGCTCAAGTGTCCGACCTGAGGCTTCGTGACATAGACGGCCCTGTCTCCCAGCTGGAGGAAGACGGCGTCCTCCTCGGCAGGAAGTGGACCGGGCGGCTGGCGCGCGGCCGACGACGCTGCGGCTGGTGCCGAGGCCGAGCTGGAGCAAACTGCGAAGCTGAAGCTGCCGCTGCTCAGTCGTGACAGGCTGTTTCGTATCAACACCGAGTAGCACTTGTGAAAGCGCACCCACAGATAGACGTAGCACAGCGTTATCAACATCTTAGCCGGCCAACGCGAAGGGGACACATCGTGGCTGTTCTTCTCGCCATGTAGCCTATGCCGGTGTTGACAACAACATGACTCCTGCTGCCGCTGCTGCGATTCTTCTTCGTTGTCTTTAATGGCGGGTAGAGAGACAAGTGTTAAGGCGCATTACCGCCACCTACGTTGGAGTGCGGGCCGATGCTTTTTGGCCTTGTGAAAACAAGATGGCGGGTGTCAACATCAACGCGGTTTTTTTCACGTAGGAAATTAAAAAGGCAGATGGGAAGGGAGTTGTTCCCCAGTAATGTTGAAGTTTTTGACCTTCAATTTCAGTGAAATACAAATGTATAAAAAGCAGAAAATTAACATTTGGTAAAAACTGTCAATTATGAATATAATAATGATAATAATAATTTAATAAAAATGATTGTTAAATTTGTGTAAGTCTTGATTCAGTGGCTACAAAGGACCAGCAACATGTGTCGATACCAGGCAGAATCTGTGCTGTTGGAAAACACATTATACACACACAAAAAAGGTAGCCATCAGTGTGTTTGAATTGTGGGTGAGGAGGGATATGTTCACCAGGCACGTGCACAGATAGAGCCCTTAGTGGTGCTCAAGCACCAGCCCTTTTGCCCTGGATGAGAACAGTGCCCTTTTTGCTGGAGACACATTTTTTTCATTCATCAGTATTTAAGAATAAAAGTTAATCTCTGTCATAAACTGCGCCGCGTTCCTCCCTCCTCCTCCTCCACTTAGTGCTCGCGCAGTGCTCCTGGCGCCACCAAACGGGTGCACCTCCTTCTCCTCTGACCCACAGCATCAGACACACAGGTCATGACGTTGTTTTGTGATAAATCAACCACAACATTAGCGCTGCTGAAAACATGACGTCATAACTGGTCGACGTTTCCTAAAAAGAAAAAAACACAAACTCAGAAATCCATGATTTCAAAGCCTTGCAGCTGTTTACTGACGTCATGTTTGAGTGAGAGAGGGAGAGAGAATCTTTTTTGTGTTGTATAAATGCTGTTTAGACAATTTTGAAAGTATGTTTATAAATGTCACGAGAATTCACAGCCAGAAAATAGGAGCTAAACTATTCTAACAATGCTTAGCTCTCGGTGTCATGCTATCCTTGTGCCTCATTGTTTTATGTGTTATCTCTTTGTTTTGGATGTTCCAGTCTTACAACGATTAATCTTGTAGAAAATAGTTTTAATTTACAGTAAAGTAACAACACAAGTGATCCAAACTATAGTCAGTGGTGTATAGTAACGAAGTAGAAGTACTTCGTTACTTTACTTAAGTCGTTTTTTGGGGTATCTGTACTTTATTTTACTACTTATATTTCTGTTTACTTTTACTTTTACTTCACTACATTTTGCAATGAAAACTTGTACTTTTACTCCGATACATTTCCCCTGAAACAGTATCGTTACTCGTTACTACGGAAAAAAATAATCATGAGAAACATCGGGGACTGTTGTGGAACACACCGCATCGTACCTGAACGCGGCACGAACACCAGGTTGGGGATCAGGGGTCCTTGCCGCGTGTTTTCTCTTCCCAGTGATGCCCAGGATGTTAGCGAGCGAGCGGCTACAGATACGACTCATTTCATGTGGAGCAGCAATGGAAGCTACTCGAACAACCACGGGGACCAAGATCAACGTCCGTGGCCATATTTGGGCGAACTCTTTTCTTTTGTCGGAGTGAAAGTTTCTTCCTACCGGATGAAGTGCCTCTTATGCCGACCGAAAGCTATGGAGATATTGGCCTTCAACAACACACCAACCTCAGGAAACACATTGAGGTAAATTAAGATTAATCCCATGAGCCGCAACGTTAATGTTTAGTTTTGATAATCATCATGAACCTGTTAAGATATCTAGCAGTGTTGTCCTCAGGATTGGAGTAAATTATATCGTTGGCAGGAGAGGGGGGGAAACAGGTGTCTGATTGTCCTACGCATGTTGTATGTTAGGCTAACGCTCGCTAGCTATCGTCAATTAAATGAGACAATTAGCGTGAGTGGTGTAGACTGATCTCTAGCGAGTTAATGAGCTGAAGAAGTGTTGACAGTTGTGAGAATTTGTTGATTTGAGTCGTCTTAGCTATAATATAATGCTAATCATTACAGCATTATTATAATTATTTGTATTAATATTATAAGAGTGACGGTCCAGTAATGGCGACGATATTGATTTGGGACTGTTGTTGTGTTTAACTACAGAGATACAAGTACATATTCACAAATCAACTCTGGATGCACGACAGTGCATGAAACTAAATGTATAAACTTCAAATTAAAACAAACTATTTTGTACAAAACTTTAGGTTGGGGTCATGACATGTTAGGAAGTGTTATTAATTCTATCATGTCTATAATACTCTCACTTTATTTCAGTAATGGACTACATCAAGCAGCACATGGAAGAACCCTCCCTGCAGCTATGTGATGCCACCAGGTCCAGTTCATCTGATGAAGAGGACTTCTTCTTCGTCATCTCAAGCGCATGACAGCAGCAAACAGCTGGATGGAGACGTGGATCACGTTGACTTGCTGAAATGCTTCCCAACTGCATCAGGGCCTGTGAAGCTAGACACACTCTACCTGCACCATCAGGGCCTGTGAAGCTAGACACACTCTACCTGCATCAGGGCCTGTGAAGCTAGACACACTCTACCTGCACCATCAGGGCCTGTGAAGCTAGACACACTCTACCTGCACCATCAGGGCCTGTGAAGCTAGACACACTCTACCTGCACCATCAGGGCCTGTGAAGCTAGACACACTCTACCTGCACCATGTGAACGGCTCTTCAGCATCGCAGGACTCGTCTTCAGCCCCAGAAGAGCGACACTGAAATCTGTCCATTTTGAAAATCAACTTCTTTTGAAGATGAACAATACATTTTTCACTTTAAAGTGATGATTTTGGTTGTTACTTTTGGTTCTGCTTTTTTCTGTGTTAATCGTGTTTTTATATTTTAGTCATTTCATATTATTCATATATTGCTAAGTTCATCCTAGCTCATACTCCTTGTTCATGGCGGCCACAGCACCCAAACAAATAAACTTCATAATTCTCAAAATTCTGACCCTTTGATTTTTTTATTAACAGCATTTACTTTTACTTTCAATACTTAAGTACATTTAATATCAGAAAATTACTTTTGATACTTAAGTACAAAAAAAATCAGATACTTTAATACTTTTACTCAAGTAGTATTCTCATAGGTGACTTTTACTTGAGTAATTTTCCAGTCAAGTATCTTTACTTTTACTCAAGTATGACTTTTGGGTACTTTATACACCACTGACTATAGTTTCTCCTCTTCATCACTTTCAATAACACATTTTCGCTGCTTCTGAATTTCCTCGGCTGTTTATGTCTATCAATATCGCTCATTTTGCAAATGAGGTCAGAGGGCAATACGCATCTGTATCAGACCAGCGAGGAGGGCAATACTGGCTGGCATGACGGCCCATTATCCAATCAGAACACTTGTAGGCTACTGTTGCCATATAATAATTCAACTTTATTCATAAAGAAAATGTAAGATAGCTGTCTAATCCTGCCCAGAGGAAATGCAGGTCGAGGACAGCATCATTGGTGTATTGCTGCTTATGGTTCAACTCTGTCAGAATAATTTTTGGCAATGGGTGCCCTTTTTTTTAGGTTTGAGCACCTGCCCCCCAAAATGTATGTGCATGTGCCTGATGTTCACCGTCACTAAATGGATTGTGACAGTTAAATTGACATCCCCGTTATGACAGAATGTGTTATCAGTTAATTTACAAATATAATTTTCTTTTCAGTGCTGAAGACATGTCAACAAGTGACCAAGAAAGCAAAGAAGTGTAAGAAATGTTCAAATCGTTGCAGTCCAAAACCCAGACGCTAGTATCTAGTTTGATTTTAAATGAATGTGTTTCTGCATTAAAAAACAAAGCAGAGTATATTTTCTTTCATCAACCAGAAATAGTATGTATTTTTTTCAAAGAGTACTGTGCTAAAAACGAAACTTTTTTTTACAGAACTTATCTGCTCAAAGGCGACACCTGATGGCGGATAGTATTCAGCACATTCACAAAACATCACAAATTAAACCCATGCACAGGATTACAATGGATATGAATATAAACCAAATTGTAAGTCACACTTCCCGCTTTCCTTTCAATGGACCAGGAGGAACAAGAGGAAACTCTTCAGGAGCTGCAAAACCCCTGGGAAGACTCTCCAGCGGAGCTTTTCACTTTTGTTTAAAAAAATAAAGACTACTAAAGATTCTGCACAATAACTGAACAAAGAATATGTAAAAGTTTGAGGTTTGAGGAAGAGTAAATCCAAGAAATAGGTCAAACCTACTTTAAGCACAAGTCAAAATGTTGCAAGGGGCACTATTGAACTGACTTGCTACTGAGAACAATTAAAGCATTTGGGATGAATAGATTTCATTTGTTACATCTGTGTACCATATTTTGTTATGTTTCAGGCATTTTAGCCACTCAAAAACACCTTGGCAAAGGCTGTGAGGGTTGGCATTCTGATTAGATGTAAATTTGATATACCTAACAAGAGAAAGAGGCCAAAGTATAGAGACAATAACTTTGTGGAAGCAGTAGTTGGCGCTATAAATATGATTACAAATTGGCATATGGGGACGTAAGATGTATAGATAGATATGTAAGAGTACACAACCTATGTCTTCCTATTGCTATAGGTGGCTATATTATTATTACTCTAAATTGTCATATGAATATCTTCAGGGTCCGAATAATATGACAGCAGAGTTTTGGAGACGATTAGAGCATGAACGGCAGATTTACAACAACTTCCTATTTGTCAGGGATATAAAGTATGATAAGTGTATGATCTTTTGATGACTTTTTAATACCAAGGTAAATATAAACAACAACAAAACCTTTTCCAATCAACCATGGCATCATTTCCAAAACAATGCCAAGTTGTGCAGCTACAACAACTAAACAAGAGTAATATTTGTTCGGGGTCTATATCTTGGATTGTTCATCTGTGGTTTATAATAGCTGCGATAACATAGATCAAGCTTCAGGTTCTCCCTACTGCCTCCCCTAAACTATGCCCTATATATATTTATATAGTCAAAAGTTTGGAAACACTTTCTCATTGAATTAAATGAAAGAATGTGCCCAAATGTTTGACTCACGCTTTATTCTTAATAGACTGAACTCAATCCTGCTCAATGTTATTCCGCAGTAAATGTTATGATCAGTGGTGGAATATAACTAAGTATATTTGCTTAAGTTCAACAATTAAGTACAAAATGAAGGTAATTTACTTGAGTATTTCCATTTTATTTAGCTTTGTACCTTTTACTCCACTACATTTGTCTGGCAGCTTTAGTTACACGTTACTTCGCAAATCTTTCCTCAATACCCAAAGTGAACAACAGTGTATAAAAGGAGTTCAAATGAGCCCCACCTTATACTTAAGCAGCAGGAATATTGATCCAAACAAATATAAATGGTAAAACATGCACGACAGGGATCATGTTTCTGCAACGTTATTACTTGTATCACTAATGTTTGTAGTCCAATTAACTAGGTTTATGTTTATCAGTTCAGTGCGAGACATCTTGGCTGTGTTGTGCTTGAACACGTGCACTGAAGTCAGTTTGAATGTCAGAGGTGGATATGCAAAGGACAGCTGACAGGCAGGGATGGATTAACCAACGGGCCTACCGGGCCCATGAGCTCAGGGGGCCCCTGGGCCTGAGCCTCCGCGCGTGACGTCGCTGTGATTAACATTGTATTGATATGAATATGATGATATGACACGATGCGCCGTATGCCGGTATATGCTAGGCTTAAGTCATTCATGTCAGCAGTAACAAGGCCCCAATAGTCCTACTGAGGGATGGATTACCGAACGAGCCTACCGGCACCAGGGGCCCATGAGCTCAGGGGGCCCCTAAGCCAGAGCCTCTGCGTGAAGTAGCTGTTATTAACTTTATATTGATATGATGATATGACACGATGCGCCATAGCCGGTATATGCTAGGCTTAAGTCATTCATGTCATGGTCATATAATTCGCGTTATGTTGTCTGCTCAGCTCCGGTATCGTTGTTCCATACGGACTGTTTTGTTAGCGATGTAAAAAAAAAAAGGAAGTATATTTAAAAAATATTTTTTGTTTTTTTGCGAGTGGGGGGGGGGGGCCTTGACACGTCCAGGCCCAGGGGCCCGTGGTTTCTTAATCCGTCCATGCTGACAGGTGATCATCTGAGAGGAAGGATCTGTATTTGTTCAACTTCATCACGGAGGTTTATTCACAGGTAGATCCAAAGAGAAGCAACAGCTTCTGAACTTTTCTCATGTGTGGAAAGTTTAAAGTGAGATGAAGTCTTGAAATGGCCTTGAAGCTCCCAATGTAGTCCCCTAACATGGAGTACCTGTGGAGCTGGTTAGCTGATAGTGGGGCTTCCTTCAGGGTTTGCAGGTGGGTGAGCATGTTACCCTCCATCGGGTTTGAAAGAAACTTCAACCTTCACCAAGCTGTACACGTCACGTGTAAATAGGCCCTTTCCTTGCTGGTTGGTATTTAGATCATTCATTCGTTAGTGCAGTGTCACAACTAGGCTCTGACCAATATAGGAAACACACAGGGAATTAAAGGCGTTTATTATAATCAAGTAAATAACTTACCCGGCGTGTCTATCCCTAAAGTACTGTCCTTTCCCTCAAACCAATACTCAGACGAGCAGTTGGGATTATCGGCACAGGAAAACAAAGAAAAAAAAGAAACGCACGGAAAGCGTCCCAAACTGACTTTCCGCGCACGCGCACCAAATCTCAATCTGGAGCACACACAGGTTACGATGACAACGGACCTTCAGACAGTGTAGTTTACTGTTTAGCTAAATGCCCCAATTGGTGCAAACATACAACTTCACAACTCCTCGACTATAACGAATGCCCCAAACTACACATTCCCACATATAAGGTCAAGAAAAGGTAAGAAGTTAAAGCTTAGTTTACCACCAATAAATCAGCTGGAAAAGTGATATGATTATTTAATCAATATTTTAAGTGACATTTTATTGGAATGTTAGCTAAGAACTGTCCCGGGTTTGGACGCAAATCCGTTAGCTTCGTGAAAGTGGTGTCGGATTCTCTAAACATCGCGGTTGTCATTTCCTAACTCCTCGTGAATTCTCCTATCCATCTTTCCTTGACCCCTTGACGTTTTCCACCGAGCTTAAGGAAAAGTGGTTAGGAATAGTACGTAGGAGGCCATTTTTTAAAAACTATTCCACCGCAACCCCGCTCGACAAGATTGTCGACTGGATCCGCTTCCAGTGAAGGTGGCTGTTGATTGGCTGAGAGTCTTGAGTGACACCTGACAAGGTGAGGGAACGGTTAGCGGGCGGCGGCTGAGGTACCGACACTAATTAGCACAGTTTAGCTAACGCTAACTGGTGCTATAAGAAACGGAACACATCTGTAACCGCTGTAAGTCGAGTTTTACTACTCATACTTCTTATCGGGCATATATATGGTACACATACACGGGAAGTTTTGTCAGGAGTTAACGTCATTTATTTTACGAGTGTTTTTTTCAAATAGTTGATACCTAGCTAGTTGCAGTTTTGCTAATATATATTGTATTAAAGACAGCTACTAACGTTATGCTCTGAAAATATAAAAGTAACGTTCACGTTAGAAATAAATTATAAAATGAAGGAATACAGTGGTATTAAGTACAATTACTAATTCTTAATACTAGTGTGTTCTATGTTCATTATTATAATTATATTGTATATTGTACGATATGATTGGTGAATTATGATGAATTAACCTGTAAGCAGCATTTTGTATACTAGTTAGCCAGTCCGTATGTGTAAAAACAGTAACGTGATCATTTAAAAAAGTGTCGACGTTTTACTCACTTTAATTTGAGGAATTTGGAAATCATACCGAGTCCGATGTAAGCGCCACACCTCTCTGCTTAATCTCCTACTTTCTGATGTTGGCTCTAGGAAAAATCCACATGTGCTCCAATGGTTACCAAATGATCTTGCATATACATATCGATTACTGTTAGGTGTAAAAACGTCTGACCTCACTGACAGCTGGGCCGACCAGAACCAGGATGGCGGCGCTGCCATTCCCCTGTCCTGTGCATGTGGGTGTTGTGCCCACTGGAGGAGCACATGCTAAACTCCACAAGTACACTTGGGAGAGAAATCTCACAAAGTTGGAGAAACTGCTGAATAGAGGTACGCCTGTAACAGAGGCAGTATTGTATTGTAATTGCACCAGTAATACATCCATGTTGGAATCATGCCGATAAGTCAGACACACAGTGCTTGACACAAAGGCGGGCGCCTGGTCTCTGTGTTTCCTGATGTCTTCCAGGTGTTGACGTGAACTGTGTGAATCACTTGGGTCAGACTGCACTGTTCTGTGGCGCTCTGTCGGGCCAGGCGAAGGTGACGGAGCTGCTCCTGCGTCACGGGGCCGACCCCAACCAGTAAGTCCGGACCCGGCGCTCCCTCATCGGGATACTTATCGCTTACACATTCTCATGAAGCTTGCCTCTAAAGTCCTGGTCACGATGATGGAAATATTTAGACTTTAACACCATAGACTTGTGTCTTGACTCAGATCTTAGCCGTTTGACCCGGAACAACTTAATTCCTCCAACAAACCCAAAGATTCAAGGTGATGTCATATAAGAGTAGAACAGATGTTTGGCAGGGCACATCTGCACAGTATCACATGAGACAATACTGAGAGTAGACCAGAATGAAATGTTTGTCTGTTGTCTGGTTCCACCTCTCTGCCACCTGGTGTTCTGGTGCCGATCTGTTTTGAGGTTAAAGTAGCATCATTATTTAAAATCACTCTAATATGCTGAGTGGGCGGTGTACTTTTGCATTGATATAAAAAAAGATCCAACCTCAACCCTATACCCTACAATACTTGTATGTATAACAATGTATTTAAAAGTTAGATATACAGCCAAGTTGTTTACATTCTCCGCTTTGCAACGAAGCATATTGATATCATAACCGCTTTTTTTCAAGTCGCTGTGAGGACCGGAGCACCCCGGTTCACGCGGGGGTGCTCTCCCGTAGCCCTTCAGTGGTGAGCAGCTTGCTGGACGCCGGGGGAGATCTGAGACTCCACGACTGTGAGGGCAGGACGCCATTTGACTGGCTCAGGGCTGTGGAGCAGGAAGGCAGCGCTAGGGTGAGCTCGTCGTTTTAAGCTTGCAGCGGGTCGGCGCTCTCGCTCCCCGGGTGCTGGTGAAGTGTGACAGGCTTAGTTGCTTGAGCATACGTAACTTTTAAAAAATCCAGTGATTTAGCATTGCACATCCATGAAGTTGAGGGATGTACAATAAATATATCCAGGAGGAATTTCAGGTCACAGGCCAACAAACCTTCTTGTGTTCAGAACTATTTAAAGAAAAAGCAGTTCAGATTTGTGGTGTCGAAAGTGAAACAGAAACATTTTTAGGTCTAGCTTGTAACATTGTCCCGGTTACGTTAAGAGGCCTCGGCAACTCCGCCAGGTTCAAATGACACCCTGTCTCATCAGATGCAAAACTTCCTGGGGAGCCGCATGTCCTCCATGCAGCAGCTGTGTCTGGGGCCGACCGCGCCGACCCGCAGTCCGTCCCACACGTTTACCTCCATCTCATCACAGCCTGCGTCTCTGATGGAGCGCATGAAAGCACGGTGCGGCGCACGAAACGTCACGTTGAGCATAGGCCCACACCCACGTCATATTATATATTGTCCTTATCGAACCTGTATGAAACAATATCATCATCAGGAAATAAGAACGGCATTCACACAGCCACCGCCGTCAGTCGTTTAATGTCTAATAAACTGATATGTCCTGTGTGTGTTTCTGCTCCTTTCCCTGGAATTGACAGGCCGCTCAATAAGAGGACAAACCGCAAGACGTCCGGTACAGCGTCCTACTGTTTGGGCTTTGGAAAGGTATGTCACTTCATACAGTATTCAGGAGACACTGATTGGTTAAGCTTACAGCTGGGAGTGACACGATTTCAAGACATTTGATTTTATTTAGATTCAATGTATATATTTGTATCATTCATTGCAGTGTTATAAATGTTAACTGATGAGTGGGCAAAAGGTTTGGCTCCTCCTGTCGCCATGTTTAACTGTCCTATAGCCGGGAACTGAACCCCGAGTTGCTTCACTTCTCCCAACTAAAAAAAGAAAAGAAAGAAGTGTGTGACTCTCTAGTGTGCAGCGGGTGAGACACACAGACCGACGGCCTCTGTGCTGAGTGTTCTCCTCGTGAATGTCTGTCCAGGTGTGCGTTACCAAGCCGGGCCAGGCACTGGCTGTGCCAGCTTCTATCCCACTGATCAGAGACAGTGATCTGACCCTGGCTGAAGATGAACCTCTGCTCTCCGTCTCCTGTGGCTCTTTGACCTGCATGACTAAGTAAGACCGACTGAGTCACAGCGAGAGCCACACCAGACTCGCCGAATCGAAAAGTGTGTCAACACATCCCAGGAGTCTGACTCTCGGTGCTCTCCCCCACAGAGCCGAGAACCAGTAGAGAGGGGTCGGGGCTGCAGGGAAAGCATACACAGCGTCATACTTTTTAAATCATAGAGTTTTTATCGAATCCTAATTGGAGAATCAGTCCTTCTCAATACTTAACACCATTTTCCCTGATTTCTAATACACAACGATTTACATTGACATTGTTTATCTGCACACTAAAATAGCATCATGGGAGAAATTAAATCAGGTAATAAATAATACGACCAGGAATTGGGCAGAGCTATTGTCATATGAAAATATTCACCAGTTCTTTAAGCCAGAGATCTTTTATCACATTGAAGACCAAATGGTGTGTTTCAGTCACAGCTGGAGAGGCTCCAGGGTGACAGTAAAAACAGCGAGGGACAGTCAGACAGCCCGTATGGACCTGCTCCTCGTGGAACAAGACTACTGCAGGTGAGAGAGAGCAGGGGATGCACCCCACAGATGTTGTTTTGGTTGTTGACTTGTGGAATTTCTAAAGTAAGTTTACACTTGTATTCATATTTGGAGATCAACACCAATACCGACACCAAGTCCAGATCAACCTATTGCTCTAACAAATACGGGAATATGTCTATTCCAAGCTGGAATATATGTGTGTTTCATTAATATCTTGTAATCATATCCATCTGTATTAAGGGTAACAATTCTAACCTACATTAACAGCTAACCCTCACTGTCTGAAAAAAGAATTGGGGCCAGCAACAGGCCAGTAATCTTTATTACATGTGAGCAGAAACCTCAGTAACACAACTTATTTTGCATTGTGGATTATTTTATTACTGAGCTAACACTGGCCAGACCAACACTAGCTCGACCAAAATAACTGCAGGCAGTTTGATCAACCAACAGATGACTGAGAAGCCCGTCCTGCACTCGAATAGATCTGTACCTGAGCCAAAAGCTCTGGGTGTGACCGATGTGGTCAGTATGACACTTCAAGTGTTTTTTGAGCTTCATCACTTCTATATGGAGTCCACCCCCCGAGTTCTCTTTCCTCACTTTCAACCAGGACCATGTGACTCAGGAGCATATCAGCCGTGGTGAACAAACATTCATTTCACGACTAACTTAAATGAAATGTGTGTGTGTGTGTGTGTGTGTGTATGTCAGCCAGCTGTTCCACCCACAGCTGCTGCAGCTGATGGCGGTGAGTCTGTCCGATGACCTCCAGAGGATCAGTCTGGTGTTTGAACCGGTCAACGTGGGCACGCTGCACAGCCTGCTGCACACCAGGGTAACAAAGACACAGCTGAAGGAATACTTTACACTACTACCAGACACATCTAGAGTGGAGGAGTACATGAGATGATTTTTTACCCAAATTTTCATTTGAATTGCTTTGAATTCTGTTTCACAATTAACAAGAAAGGAAATTAATTTAAAAAGTATATACAGATATTTCTTTGGTGCAAGTAAAATGTTTGTTTCTGTCCTCTGGCTTTTTTTTACTGTAAAAAACGTCAAAGTAAAACCTCTTCAAGGACAAAGAACCTGAGAAGTAAACATACCTCCTTGTCTGAAGTAATGACTTATCTTGATTTACAAACCAAAAGGTTGGAAAGGGTCGTTCTCCGAGCTCAGATGTGGCACTTTCTGTCCCAGAAACAATCAATGATGATTTATGTTTAAAACAGACACATCTGGTCTGGAGTTGCAGTTTGTATCATTTGCAAATGAAAGGAGAACTATAGTCTTCCTTTTCCTGCTTTACTTAAAGAAGTGACAGAACCAAACACGGAAAACCGTCACAAAGCCACTTTACATGTAAAGCATAAACCAAAAGCACCAGTGATTGTGTGTCTGTGTGTGTGTGTCTGTGTGTGTGTAGCGCGCAGACTTTCCAATGCTGCAGGACAGGTGGCTGCTGTCAGTGCTGTTGCAGGTGTCCGAGGGTCTGCAGTATGTCCACGGGGGCGGCCTGGTGATGAGGGCCCTGTCCTCCCACAGTGTGGTCCTCACTAAGTTCGCTGTAGCCAAACTGACTGGTTTCGGCTTCATGGTCGCCAGGTAACGCACTTTAACAAGTCAAAGCACGGATCCAGCTTCATGCATGGTGAAGCATTTCTCACAAACCGATGCTCGGCACTAAAAGACCTCAGATCTATAAAGTAAAAGTAGCAATATCACATTGTATAACTAGAACGGGCACTCGGTAGAGCGCATACCTTTGCATTTCACAAGATTGGGCATTGAATTATGAACATTTTGGCATTAGTTGCATGACAATTGGATATAAATTGACCGCGCTATGGTAAAAAGAAGACTTTGACCTTTTCATGACCTTGACCTTTGACCCGATCGATCCCAAAATCTAATCAAATGGTCCCCGGATAATAACCAATCATCCCACCAAATTTCATGCGATTCGGTTTAATACTTTTTTACTTATGCGAATAGCACGCACGCACGCATACAAATACACGGCGATCAAAACATTACCTTCCGCATTTTCAATGCGAAGGTAATGACTCTGTCACAAGTAAAACAGTGCCTCACTTCAACAATAGAAATCTCACTTCAGTAAAATTACATACGTATTGACATCAAAACATATACTAAATTGCAATCTAGAACATTTTCATTTAAATAAATATCTGTTTAGTCCCTGTCTATAGCCGATCAGTCACCATGGTGACTGATTATACATATTTATATAGATATTATATACTATATTAAAATAATGAGATGTGTGCAGTGTTACATTCCAGTAAGAAAATGCTTTATTAGTTTTTCACCATTCTACACACAGATAAATTAATTATGCACACTATTCTGAAAAGTTGAAGTTAATGTATCAACAACAAGACTCCCCACTACTAAACAGAAAGCACGTTTCCATTGTTTTCACTCGATAATACATTCTAAATCAAAGAGGACCGAACTCTGAAGGAGTAGAGGAGTAGAAGCGTCATAAAATGGCAAATTGTAATTAAGTCCAGTACTTAAGTAAATGTACTTAGTTACATTCCACCACTGCTGGACACCTATCATACCTGCAAACTTGTCACCTTTCGGTCAAATTCACCGTTTTGAACTCAAAACAGGTCATCCACGTGAATCGTGGAGATCCGAAGAGTTTTTGTTTTTTTTGGGGGGGGGGGGGGTCACCTGGCCCGCTGCCGTTGAGATTGCAGTGAGACGCGGAGAAAAGTGTGGAGTGGTGCTCTTCGCAATAAAACATCTTTGATGGGACGTGTCGCGTCTCGGCCAATCAGCGTTCAGATGTCGACATCGTTTGGGGGTTCAGGTTAGCTTGAATGTTAGCCCGCTACATCTGCTGCTGTCACGCTGCACGGTGTAGCGATACTAACAAAGTACCCGTACGTTAAACACGATGTGATTTAGCATATTTTTAGTATCGATACTTCATTAAGAGAGCGATCAGAGCGCACGCGCTGCTCCGTGTCGAGCTGTCTGCGCACACTGCGCTGCGCAGCGCTCACAGCGAGAGAAGTGGCGCAGCTTGAGAGACTTCGGCTTAACAAATAAAAAGATGCCAGAAGTGAAATGTTTCAGTTTGTAAAGTTCTGTAACTCTACAGCTGCTCATCCTGATGAACTGTGTATCATCTGGTCAGAGACTAACGGCCTCATAGTGATAATCAATGCTATGATGGAACCATGTAGTTTCATTCATATCTGGCTGTATTAATACTAATATTACTGTCATTTGTTAAGTGTTGAAAAAGTTGGTAAAAAGTGAACCATACAGATGTTTTATTTATTACTATTATAGATAAATATACCAGTCTCGTATTTATGGTACCATATTGTTTTTATTGTATTGAATTCTGGTAGGCCTATCGGGTATCATGATATTTATGGCAGGTATGTAATATGTATAGAAGTTATAATATGAGTATCGTGACAAACAGGTAGACAGAACAGATTCAGGGAGAAGTCCATGAGGACTGTTCAGGCAACAAAAAAGGAAGTTGGTTCATGAATGACTTTAACCATATTATATATAATGACAATGTATATTTGTTATTACTGTCATTATAGGGCTGAGTCAGAGCGGAGGAACTTTTGTTCTTAAACTGTTTATTATCATTATTTAGATTTGTGGTCAGAACAATAAAATGACTGTAGTTGTGGTTCTAAAAGCTTTGAGGCTTCAAACAACGTGGATGTGGTGACACAAAAAAAAAGTCACCTGCACCCCCCCCCCGTTGTCACCTTTTTCACCCCTCATGAGTTTGCAGGTATGACCTATAGTGTTCCATAATTCATTGTATATCAATCTTGTTTTACACACAATCTGTACACAGACATTTACAATCTAACAATAGACATCGGACCAGGAAAAACTCCCCATAACAGAAAAAAAAAAAAGGGAAGAAAAGGGGAAAAAAGGAAGAAACCTGGAGGGCAACACAAGATGGACAGATCTAGGATGGACAGATACAGAGATCAGTGTTATGTTGTTGGATACAGAGATGAAATAGTGAAATACATCCAATGAATATGATAGAGTGTATGAATAGTTCAGTATGCATATTCCACGATGCCATCAGGCAGATGGCGAGGGAGGGTGCGGGTGGGAGGAGGAGGAGGGCGATCTCAACAGGACAGTGAATGAGTCGCGAGCAGACGATTCCACCCCCCAGGCGATCCATCAGGCAGATGGGATCTATGTCGTCTCACCCCATGAGGCGTAATAAGAAGGAAAAAGTCAAGGACGAGGAGTTAGAGTGATGTGAGAGAGTAATGAAGATGAAGAGTCAAAAGAAGGAGAAAAAAGAGGAAAGAGTGCTCAGGTAAAATAATCCAGCCCGCCAGCAGCTATAGCAGCATAGCAAGGGGGCTGGGCTGGACCAGGGCAAACCTGATTCAGCCCTAACTATCTGCTCTGTCAAAGAGGAAGGTCTTAAGTCTACTCTTAAACGAGGTGACTGTGTCTGCCTCCCGGACTGAAATTGGAAGCTGGTTCCATAAAAGAGGAGCTTGATAACTAATTACACAAAGTTCAATATCGGTGCCGTGTGGTTGTTGGTGTGCAGTAAAGTTACCGTGAATGGAAACGCATGAACTACAGAGATCATTGGAAGGCATTGTCAACATGATTCATATTCCCCAACGGTAGAGTATGGAGAGGCTCTTCAATGCTGCTGCATATGCTGTATGTCACTACACTCCTGCTTATAATCATGTTCTGTGTGTCCAGCAGTCAGAGTACAAGTGTGGAACGCCCCCCGCACATAGACCTGCCCCCCAGCCTCCACAGATGGGCCGCTCCAGAGGTCATTAAGCGGCGAGCGTGCACGGCGCAGGCCGACATCTACAGTCTGTGCGCTCTGATCCAGGAAGTCTACACAGGTAGTGCTCACGTCCCCCTTAAAGGAGCAGCGTGGGGCATTTAGAGCGGGATCTCTCGGCAGAAATGCAATATAATGTGAATCCTTTTCTTTGCTGTATATCACCTGAAGATAAAAATAGCTTTGTTTTTGTCACCTGAGGATGAACACATTGTTTCAGACTGTGAACCGTGGGGCACAGTGGACCAGCACGGGATCAAACAGGCGATGGATGCAGGCGAGGCCCTGGTAGTAGACAGCAGCATTCCACAGCCTTATTATGATGTGGTCCTGAGAGGTCTGCAGCACCACCCACAGGACCGCACATGCAGCCTGCAGGGCCTGTGCTACACCCTACAGCAGGACATCAAGGTGGGCCTCACCCTGCACGGTCATATTTATGTTCATACCTTCTCGAGTTACTATTTCCAGAATGCACACGGACGCATCCTCAGAAGTCTTTCTGGGCCTGTTTGTGCGCTGCAGAGGTTCTCCCTGGAGGAGCAGATGACTGGTGGGCTGTGTGAACAAGATCGGGGGCCCGAGGTCCAGGCCACAGCACAGCATAGGCCCATTGTTGGGGAACCAGTACAGAGCGGTACAGAGCACAACACGCAAACACGTAGGGTCCCCATAGAGACTGAGAAAGATTTTTAAAAAGATTTAAGCTACTGCCAGGAAATGTATGCAGTGTTTCCAAGGACCAGAGTCCCTGGTCACATTTTACTGCAGCAGGATCTGAAAGTTTCACAAAATTAATTATGAAATTCCTCTGTCCACTTCAGTTGTCCATAGGACTGTCAGACTAGTCACAGGGCAGGCAGAAAGACATGTCCACCTGGACAAACATCTGTACAGAGGAGCAAAGCCACAGCCGGGGAGAGAACGTACGGAGGGAGAATCCACGTTCCGCCAGGTGTACCCTTATGCAGGCATGCTTCCTCTGCTCGGTGAGTTTGACTCAGTCAGTTCCGAGGAAGAACCAGAGGAAGAACCAGAGGCGCACATAGACAGGGAGTTCGTGGAGCAGCTGGATGACCTGAACATAGCAACGGATCAGCAGATGAGCACCATTGCGGTGAACCTCAAAGTGTCCCGAGAGCTGCTGCGGCAGTCCAGCAGGAGCCTGGACAAAGTGGAAAAGCACCTCCAGCTGGACCACAGCGCCTCCTCTCGCGCCTCCTCCGTCTCGTCCTTCTCGACGTCCTCCACGAACCGTTCAGGAGTGAGCGCCGCTGTTGGACCGCCCTCGAAGCATTACAGCCTCTTTCCGCACAGGGGAGATGCTTGGGGAAAGAAGCTGGAGGCCCAGCTTCTAAGCAGGGACTGGGAACTGCTGAGCCAGGAGGAGCTGGCTCTATGGCTGAGCTACTATCCAGCCGAGCAGCAGCAGAGGGAGGGGGGCCGCCTCAGGACAGGGAGCCGGCCGGTGGGAGCTGATCCGGACGAGGAGGAGCCGAGCCTGTACAGATCAGCTCTGGACAGCAGCCTTCTCCACACCCTCTCTGAGAAGCAGCAGGTACATGGGTTCAGTCAGCTGTTTACCGTCTTTTTAAATGATTGGTTTGACACATTTCTCTATGCTGTAATAATTCACAATCATCTTTTGTTGACGAGTTTCATTTGTCTCCTCCAGACGTCTTCCAGTTCTCCAGAAAACGCAGACGTTACAATGGAGGTGTGCCGGCCAGCAGCGAGTGGGAGCCAACTGTTAGATACTCACAACAACACCAGTAAGTCATTGAGACTTCCCACCATTGAAGTGTTTGCAAACCGGTGGAACTCAGTTTCTCTGTTTGCCCTCCCAGAATATGAGAGCTTCCCAGACAGTGATCCTGATGCCAGTGGAACACAGGCTCAGTCTACAGCTAACCCTCTCATGTAAGGACACTCACATGACCCTATGCACTTTGTGTTGCAGAGTGTGTGTCTGTGTGTGTGTGTGTGTGTGTGTGTGTGTGTGTGAGAGACAGAGATTTATATCTAGGGCTCATCTACAGCACCATGAGGCCAAAAAGTCAAGGCGTTTGTCGACGATAACTTCTCCTGTGGACTTATAAAGTATATTGAGCAATACTCATCCATAAATGCTATTTTTTCTCTGTGCGTTTGTGTTTGTGTGTGTGTTCAGGGAACAGTTAGACTCGGCTCTGCTGGCAGAGCTCTCCAGCATCACAGACTCTCCAGCTCAGCCTGAGAAGAATCTCCACGGTATCCGTGGTAACGGGAGAGCCCCGTCCTGTTACAGTACCCCACGCAGCCCGGGTAAGGCAGCACACAATGAGAACTTCAATTTAAGATGTTTCACTGTTTCTCACAACATTTCAATTACAGTAAATTCTAAATGTTTCGACCTACCGATAGCAGGCGGTGACGGATCAGATCTCTCGAAGGTTTTAATAAGCATAAGGCGTGCAGGGCCTGGTCCTCACATTGCACTATGCTGTAGGGTAGTTATACACGCTTTTTGTTCACATGACATTTAGCCCACATCACTGGGGACATGGTGAACTTTTTATTTTTGTAAATTTGATTTTACATTTTGGCATGGGTGTGAGTTTGTGATAAACTGTGTAGCCAAAATACAGTCAGTCTATAAATGTCCCCAATCCATCATGTCGGGTCTTCCATCCTGAGCCCTGGCTTCTAAATTGTGTTTTTTAGTATTTTCAGACGACGGGGCAAAAACATGAGATCAACCCGGTTGTGTGACCCTGCTGTGTGTTTGATGCAATGCATCAAAATATGTGTCATTGGTAATTGTTGAAATATCCGGGACTATGAAAAATACAAATATAAAGCACCATTAGCATTTAGAAACAAATTCAATCCTTGAACAAAATTTGGAAAATAAATGAATCCTTGAATAAACTCAACAAAATCAATACATCCTTTTTTATGGAACTTTAAAGAAGAGGACATGTGTGTCTATGCAGAGGGGTGAAGAGGTCGGCTTCCAGGAGAAAGGTTTACACGGATGTACGAAGACAAAGGACATCAGTGTGACTGTGTTGTTTTGACAGGCGTACGCCGGCATGTGATGCCGGCCATGAGAGAGGCCGGTCTCCCAGACTTCCCCGTCTGCATGGCTGAGAGTTTCACCACACCACCAGGAAAGGTGACTCATCTCATTCACTCTTCCTCAGAGGACTCTGGCTTGACAAAGATCACAACTGGCCATACCACGTACACACATAACAAGTTAATACACTAAAATGTTCTTGCTTATATCGTATGAATCTAATTCCCTGATCATATACATTTTGTATTATTATTTTTATTTGAAAGATTGTTTTTTTGTATTTGCTGTAAAACTGCTGATATGTTGAAGAAGATTGATAACTGACCCATACGGGCTGTTCATTCTTCCAGCCCCCCCCTTTCAAGGCAGAATCGGCCAGCAGTCCAGAGGGCTTCATCACGGCCAGCCAGGAGGAAGAGCTGGTAGACCCCATCTTTCCCAGCTTCACGGCCCACAGAGGCTGCAGCACTGAGGAAGAGGAAGGACCCGAGCAGAGTGAAGAGAGGCAGAATGGAGGCAGTCAAAGCCCAGCGAGGGTGTACGACGAGGAGGAGGAGGAGGGTGCTCAAGAGAAGCTCATGGAAATGCAGAGAGAATCACAGCTGCAGGGCAAGACTGGAGGAGAAAACATGGTGATGGAGGAGGAGAAAGGAGGCGAGCATGTTGAGGAAGAGGAGCAGCATGGCTCCGAGTGTAGTGGTGAGAACCAACAGACCATCAAAAACATGAATATCTCTAAGTATATTTATGGATTCCTTATCAACAATATTATGTTGTTGGTTTTCTTTTTTTTTTTAAATAGCCGACATTGTAAGTGGATTATTTTTAATTTCTAAAACATATTCTATACATTTAACAGCAAACAATATAAAACATACTTGAACTAAACTCTCAAATATAAAAATAAAAACAATACACCCCCGCCACCACCCTCAGTTAGGATCGGTAATAAAAAGATACGATAAGACCAGCCGTCCTCGACTCGGCCTCTAGTTTGATCGGGAACAGTATCGCAGTACGAAAGCTCACTATCATTCCAAAATACTTCATTACTTGGATCGGTTTGTCCACTCAGGGGAGCTCGTTGCCGACACAGTGGCGGCAGATCAGAAGGAGGAGCTCGGGGCGTCTCCCGGGTCACAGAAAAGTCCCAGTTTATTGGAGGACACCAACAGGTGGGGAACAGGGGCTGTGTCCGTCTCAATGCTACACACACACATTTACAGTTACAAACATGCCGGCTGCGTCTACCGCCTGCGTGTTCTCTTTTTTCAGAGCTCACTCGACACTAGACGACGTGCTGCTGGGCTTTGGCATGGAGGGCACCGGAAGGAGCACCCCAACGAGTAAAGTGGTCCACGAGCTGTGAGTATCCAGTGCAGCTAAATAATAAGTGACAGCAAAGAGAATCATGCAGTTAATCGGTTTCTCTGGCAGGAAAACATAAGAAACTAAATATAGTGATGGAGTGCCTCCCGTGTCTAGGTGTCAGCTGTTTGAAGGGCAGAGTGGAGGCGATGAAGGACACCCGACGGGAGACTACGCACACGTCGGCAGCTCCAGTGATGACTCGGCCTCCACTGGCAGACGCACGTGCTCTCGAAACACCCCGGCTCTGCACATGTGACGCGGTCACGGCTGTGGTGACGCGCTCAAAGTCAAACACGGGCGTTCATGACCCGAGCGTTTCCACAGCAGGCCCGGCTCCTCGGGAGCCAGAAATGTTCTTTCATATTGTTACGGTTCCTGTTGTGGACTTCACAGGGAGGTTTGGTTCGTAGCGCACCGTTGCTGGTTTGCTGCGGGGTTTAGGGTTTGTTATTCTGGAATGTTTTCAGCTGCTGACGCTCTGAATGAACCGACTATCAGTCAGAGCCGTCATCATTTGTATCGTTTAAAGATTTGTTAAAAAATCCTTTTTGACGCTGGCAGAGAAGAAGTCCCCTTCAAGTTTTAGACATTATTTATTTTACATTTTGTCGTTTTGGGAAATAAAAATCATAAACAAGACACCATCTGGTTTAAAAGCAATCCACTTATAGAACCTCCGACAGCCCAAAGGGCCTCCTCCCTTCTCTGTCCTCTCGTCAAGAAAGAAGATGTTCGATCTTCAAAGTTTTTCTCGACACATGGAAATATATCCTTTGGGTTCCGTCTTCGTCACAGACAGCTGGACTGATTGATATCGTCATGCTGCAGTACAGGAACATCAATATCCCTCATATGCCGACGCTTGAACTAGACGTAACAAGAACTGACACCACTAGACGTCCATGCATTTATCACAACTCAAGTTCTCTGACTTCAATGTGAGTGTTATTTGTGTGAGCTGAGAGACCACGTCACCCAATACAATCCTCTTCGGAGAGCTCCCCCTCCACACTCCCGGTGGGACGGGTGGAGTCACTCCGGTGGTGGATTCCCCGTCACACGGCGAGACGAACGTGGCCCTTCCGGTCCAACTCCACCAACGAGAGGTGATGCAGGACCTTCAGCGTGGCATCGCTCACCTTCATCTTCAACTGCTTCATCTTCTGCACGCTGAGGGAGCCACTGCAGAGGACGAGAAGACACCCGTCGGTCGAGTGACGCAGCGGTCACTTATATGCGATCGGGCGGAAACATCAACATGTCATCGTGCATAGAAATAAAGTATTCAGTCCTACCCGTCGTCGCCGAGGTGCTACTGCAGGTGCTGGTAGAACATATTGAGGTCAGCCAGCTTGACGCTGGAGCGCACGTCCAGAGGAACTTCCTCCAGCATGGCGTCGCTCACCTCCTCGTACCCGCAGTCTGTGGACGGACGGACAGTTGCGTCAGTCTCAAAGACGACCGCCGTCACCTGATGGAGGAGTGTCGAAACTGCAGAGGGACATTCCAACTGGTCTGAACTGACATTAAAAAGGGTTGTTCACCTGGACTCTGGATTTATTTGTCAAACATTTTGAGTCGAAGTGATTTTAAGTCTCTAATGTCCATCAGGGTGCGACTCCTCTGGTTGTATAGAAGTCTATGAGAAAATGACTACTTCTCTCTTGATTTATTCCCTCAGTCAACATGAGCTTATGTTCTCAATCTCTAGTTTGAAATCTTCACTACAGCATGATGTTAATTTAGTAAATGATGGTCCCCATATCGAGTCCAATACAGTCTGGACTACGCTAGTGTTCAGAGCAGGGTACGAGACCTGGAAGTGCCAGACTCACTCGGTGGCTGCTGGTGTCCAGAAGCTGCTCCAAGAGTAGGAACCTGAAAGAAAACCAACAGCAGCAGAAATCATCAAGTGACCTGGACGTGATATTCACTCTTGTCCGGATTGTAGCTCGAGGCGGCCGATTGACCCACATGACACGCATGGTTAGCACATGTGCTGACACCTTATAATACTGACTTCATGAGTCAAATCCAACATGACAAAAGATATGATTTACATTTACAACGGGTATAGAATAAAAGCTGGTATTCAAACCCATGGCGGAGTCATATTAAATATTAATAATAATAATAGTAGTGAGGGGCACGGCTATGTTTGGTGTTCCAGGACAGAGGTTTCAAAATAAAAGTCTACGAGAAAAAAGGGAAAATGAAGGCCTTTGAACAACAGAAGACTTTACAATAGTCTACAAGTTGGCTCATTAAATTGTCACGAAATCATAGAGGGCTTCAAGAAAGACGTATTCGTAATCCTCCAGCCCATAAAGGGGAAACTTCCTGACTACCTGAGAAAAGCAGCAGGATGCTTCTCAAGGCTGCGAGAGTCAGGGGATAAAAAGGAGTTTAAAAACAAGGTAAACAAAGTCCACTGCAATACCTACTTTGTTATACACGTCTCCGCTTAAGATGAACAAATCATCCCGAGTGAAGCATAAAAACAGTTCAGCTTTACTGAATATGAGCATATTGGAAGCCCTACATCGAGGATCTACACGGTGCAGTTTACTGGTGTGCGTTAGTGACACAGGTTAGCAACAAACAGACTTCTGGGAGCTGACTCACCTCTGTTGTGGTCTCACTGACCGCTAAACCCAGGAGCTCTGCTGACTCCCGCTCGGACTCCGTCAGTGACTGAACCTGCAGCGAGTTGACGAGGACACAGTTTATACATAGAGAAGCAACATATTTTACATGTATAATACAATATAAGCATGTTTTTTTCTGCTTTTTTTCCTGCCAAGTCAAACTTATTGTATTTTACGATCGTTATGTAATGTTCTTCTGAGACAGAATTTGGACCGTGGCTTCAAGAGCAGATACTTTCCACAGTCTGTAGAACATGAAGCGTTTCATAGCGGGTACCTGCAGGTCAGTGTTCTGCTGGAAGCGCTGCACGAGCTCCATGGCGCCGCCCAGGTTGTGCCGGATGGAGTCCATGGATTCCTTCTGCGCCGCCGCGATCTCCTTCACCTGCGAGCACAGCGCCACGTGCTTGGCCTTGATGGCCCTCAGGTTCTCCAGCATCACCGCCGGGTTCTCCTGCGGGCACAGTGTCGGTCAGTTCGGACTCAAGTGTGAAGGAATATTCCTCACTCAATGTGGGAGTCTTGCTATTTGACTGAATATTGGAGAGCGACTGTAAAACAGAGCCAGGATCTCCCCAGTTGTGTCTCATTAGGAGCTTCAATAATTGTCCTCCGGACAAAGCTCAAATGAACGACTTTTGGAATCTCTGATCTCAGGAACTTATTATGACCAAGGAGGATTTATGCAGTTTGGTCCGATACCTTTTTAACGGATACAAAAATACACGCATAACCGGAACAAAATATTCCTACCGGTTCTATTATGAAAATGTGCTGTGCCATATACATGTTGTATATCTATTTGAATGTTGTGCTCTTCTCCATTTATTGCTCTACACATATTATTTGACTGATATTAGCTTCTCTCTGCCCTGGTTTGTTTGGTTCCGTTACCCGTTCTCCATTAATTGACTATCATGTTTTTTCTTCTTCTTGTGTTGCATTATGTCTCCTGAAGCATAAAAAACATGTACAATTACATTTGTTATATATATATATATATATCTATACAGTGCATCCGGAAAGTATTCACAGCGCTTCACTTTTTCCACATTTTGTTATGTTACAGCCTTATTCCAAAATGGATTAAATTCATTATTTTCCTCAACATTCTACACACAACAACCCATAATGACAAAGTGAAAACTGTTTTCTGCAAATCTGTTAAAAATAAAGAACGAAAACATAACATGTACATAAGTATTCACAGCCTTTGCCATGACACTCAACATTTAGCTCAGGTGCATCCTGTTTCCACTGATCATCCTTGAGATGTTTGATTGGAGTCCACCTGTGCTAAATTCAGTTGATTGGACATGATTGAGAAAGGCACACACCTGTCTATAGAAGGTATCACAGTTGACAGTGCATATCAGAGCATAAACCAAGCCATGAAGTTCAAGGAATTATCTATAGACCTCCGAGACAGAATTGTATCGAGGCACAGATCTGGTGAAGGGTACAGAAAGATTTCTGCAGCATTGAAAGTCCCAATGAGCACAGTGGCCTCCATCATCCGGAAATGGAAGAAGTTTGGAACCACCAGGACTCTTCCTAGAGTCGCCCAGCCAGACTGAGCGATCGGGGGAGAAGGGCCTTAGTCAGGGAGGTGACCAGGAACCCGATGGTCACTCTGACAGAGCTCCAGCGTTGTTCTATGAAGAGAGGAGAACCTTCCAGAAGGAAAACCATCTCTGCAGCACTCCACAAATCAGGCCTGTTTGGTAGAGTGGCCAGACGGAAGCCACTCCTCAGTAAAAAGCACATGACAGCCCGCCTAGAGTTTGCAAAAAAGCACCTGAAGGACTCTCAGACCATGAGAAACAAAATTCTCTGGTCTGATGAAACAAAGATTGAACTCTTTGGCCTGAATGCCAAGCGTCATGTCTGGAGGAAACCAGGCACTGCTCATCACCTGGCCAATCCCATCCCTACAGTGAAGCATGGTGGTGGCAGCATCATGCTGTGGGGATGTTTTTCAGCGGGAGGAACTGGGAGACTAGTCAGGATTGAGGGAAAGATGAATGCACCAATGTACAGAGACATCCTCGATGAAAACATGCTCCAAAGCGCTCTGGACCTCAGACTGGGTCGACGGTTCATCTTCCAACAGGACAACGACCCGAAGCACACAGCCAAGATAACAAAGGAGTGGCTTCGGGACGACTCTGTGAAGGTCCTGGAGTGGCCCAGCCAGAGCCCTGACTTGAACCCGATTGAACATCTCTGGAGAGATCTGAAAATGGCTGTGCACCGACGCTCCCCATCCAACCTGATGGAACTTGAGAGGTTCTGCAAAGAAGAATGGGATAAACTGCCCAGAAATAGGTGTGCCACGCTTGTGGAATCATACCCAAGAAGACTTGAGGCTGTAATTGCTGCCAAAGGTGCTTCAACAAAGTATTGAGCAAAGGCTGTGAATACTTATGTACATGTTATGTTTTCGTTCTTTATTATTAATAAATGTGCAAAAATTTGCAAAAAACAGTTTTCACTTTGTCATTATGGGTTTTTGTGTGTAGAATGTTGAGGAAAATAATGAATTTAATCCATTTTGGAATAAGGCTGTAACATAACAAAATGTGGAAAAAATGAAGCACTGTGAATACTTTCCGGATGCACTGTATATTATTAGGAGAAAACATGATGGAGAATAACTTGGTGAACTGTGTTTATAGTGGACGTCAAAATACTGCCACCAATAATATATATATATATATATTGCATTTAAAGTATGGCAGCTTTGCCTCAAGTTGTATGAATTTGTAGGTAGAACAACAGCCTTCATCTCAGTCATCACCTCGGCGGGACATCCCGTCTCGCTTTTGATGAAGCCCAGCGTCAGCCGCCTCTCGATGTATTCCAGGTCCGCCTCAGACTTCAGGAACTGCAAAGACAGTCTGCGTTAGTACACAGCTGGACACAAACTGACCCGGCCTCCATCGGCTCATAGGTAGGGCTGGGTTTCTGTTCAGAGTATTCAAAATTAAATAGACAACTTCTAAATGGAACAACAACAACCAGTGTGGATTAAAAAGAGTTTGGAAGCAGGACATGGGATCGGGGTCCAAATACAGCAATCGTGGTCACACGACTGGTGTCATTGGTTTAATTCTTAATGACGGGGTTTTTCATTAGGTGAGATCAGCTGTGAGGGAGGCTTACTACACAAGGCTTATTTTCTGAAAAGATCTATCAATATTGTGACATAAGGCTCAATATTGCCTAATAATTGGTAATATGGCATTCTCCTGGTCTTACAGGCTGCATTACAGTAAAATGATGTCATGTTCTGAATTACCAGACTGGTCTAGCTGTTCATTAAATCCACATTTCCGATCATTATTTCTCAAATATATGTCACTTGATACACTGGAGACATGTGAAGGTGGTCGGTGCAGTTTTCAGATGCTTTGACAATACTATTGCACTGCTAGCTGTCTTGATACAGTAGTGCAATGAAGTCAGAGCACCCGCCAACAGCCTCGGAGGGTGGGAAGCGCTTCCCGCCGCCACATTTCCCCCTGCAGGGCCCAGAGAAGTACAACATAAAAGGGCCCACTGGGCAGACAGTGGACGGCTTGGCCAAAGTCTGGACGGGTGAGTGTGTCCCGTAAAACGTGAGGTGGTATCTCACAGTGTCAAGCGGAACACGTGAGGCACGGGCCTTCGTTGTCGCCAAGGGATGACCCCTGTGTGCCCCCTGACCTCCTGACCGGCATGGATCAAATCCACGGTCTCTGTGCTTTTGAGTGAAACCAACTACTAATACACTTAGTTTTGGAACTTTCCTAAATGAGCTCATACTGAAAAACCTTCTCAGAACCCTTGAGCTGATTTATTTGGTCAAAACATTGCACAGCTGTTTCATAGTGGCTCAAATGTGCCACTTTGAATGCTCAATGTGAGCTGCTCACTGCTTCCCAATATATACATAGAGAAGTAGCCTACGGCCATTATTGTAGACTTGTAAAATAAGAAACGTAAATCTGGAATAAACTAATTGACTTTTGAGGCAAACACAAGACGTAAACATGTTGGGGCTGTCGTGAAACATGCCTATTGTCCCCCGGACGTTCCTCTGATGCTGTGTGCGTCCCTGCCGAGCTGCGGCCCGGCTAACGTGGCGGGGAGCGACCGCCAGCTCGTGAGGACGTTACAGCTCCACGAAGCGGCTCTGCACGGGTCCTTACCGGGGCCATGTTACGACATCGGGAAGGAAGCAGGAAGCGGAACGCAACGTCTGAACAAGCCGTACGTAGTGGTCGCTGTTTTAGGAGGAATAGTTAGCTCGAGGGTTACAGCGGGTCCTGATATGTACGCTAACGTTGGCGCAAAGGAGTTTGAATTGTTTTATCAGCGCAAAGAGGAAACCATGACCCGGGGGCTCTTCCTGTGAGAGGATGAACAACGCGTCCATAATTAATGAGCTGCTAATGTCTGTAGAATCCTTCAATGAAGATCTAAAAAAATTACAAACGCATTCTCAGAGGATAAATATGGCAGATAATATTGTTTTACACTGGGCTTACCATTGCCTCGAGCTTCTCAACTGTTGTCTCCATGTTGAATAGTTTTCAGCCCGACGCGGGCGCTGTGATTGGCCAGCTGTCAATAGAGGACAACACTGATTGGACCGCCGTGAGAGGCTATATACCGTGTGCGTGCGCATGTGCATGCGCATGTGCGCCATGTTGGATTGCTGCGTCTCTTTTTCTGGAATGGCTGCATTTTTGTTCTCTTCAGAAATACTTTACGTGTCTTCCTTCACTACAGCAATTTACAGTCTATGTGTGTAATGTCTTCCATTACATTCTCTAATAGCGTCAACTAACTAACGAAATCATAATTCTGACATGTTTTACGCTCATCTCGAAAACATTTTGTTTGGACTATGATATAGCCCAACTGACATGACTGTTTTAAATCACCATTCTCTACTTTATGTATTATGCTGTGGTTCCAGCCTTCCTCTTCCATGGTCTATCCATTCCTGTGTGCAGTTTGTTACTGCACTCCCTTTCTCATGGATAAACAAAGTAAAGGGGAATACTTTGTTGTGCACACATACTTGGCCAATAAAGCTGATTATTTCTTGTGTGTGAGGGAGAGAGTGAATGATGCAACATGTCATCTAGCAACAGTATGACTGGTATTGTTTATCAATAAGTCCCAATTCCTATTTCAACATCAGATTAACTTGGTCACTGCAGAAGTTGTGAAACTATAGTTAACAACTCAACATTTATCTGGGATGACATTTGATTGCCGTTGACTGTTGGAATCATTTGAAGGATTATTATCAATAATGACAAGTATGCTGTCACAAACAGCAGCACCAGTGTGCTACATTTGCACAAACAGAATTTATTTGGCCATATTGAAGACATAATCACACAGATTCTGGAGGAGTTCTTTTACCTTCCATAAGTCACCGTAGAAAATAAACCAGACATATTTACAGACATGTTTTGATGACGTTTGACTTCAGAAAATACAGTGCTGTTCAGTGTAATTTTTTTTTTTTTTTTTTTTTTTTTTACAAACACATTATCGATACACTAATATTACAAGCATGGACCGAGCTACCCTACGGAGCCTTTCACGTTGAAAAAAATAAGAAAGCCTCATAAAACAAAATCAGTTCAAATATGAACGGAGCCAGAAGCTATTCCGAAGTATTTAACTGGGGCTACGTCTCTCTGATGGTACGCCGCGTCGAACTGCACCGGGAACACATGGACACTGTCGAGGAAGTTTTAAGAACACATCATTTTAGTGGTCACATATAAAAACTAATCCTGTACAGATATTTTGAAGGGGGCAAATCAATGTTTGTTATGTTGTTGTGATTTAATGTGGTTTAATAGTATGGTTCCCTTTTTTTCCCCCCATCATGAAACACGTGGATGTGAGCGCGGCGGTCACTGGTGGATGTCGTTGACAGTCGTCTGAGGCTGCATGGCAGGAAGCTCCAGCCTCTCGCTCTCGGTCAGTTTCAGGGTTAAGTGCTGGGCGATCTCATTAGGATCCGTGTACAGTGCGGCGGGAACATTCTGAGGAGAAATACATTCAATACATCACGGGAGTTTTAATGTACGTTCTATTAACGAAGGCTTCATTATCGTCGTTAAACAAAAATAATACATGGCGATATAAAAATGAGTGTGTGCGATGTAGAGCTTCTATTCTTAGATACATTTTCACTGGATTTGTGTAAATAAATGTTAAAGTTTGGATTGTTTCTTAAAAGTAAAACATTGGGAATGCACAAATGTTTTTAACAAATATTGGTGATGGGGAGTCGACCACTAAAAATGCATTCATTAAAAACTTATTTTTCCAGGAGACAACAAAACAAATTTTATGTGAGAGAAACAGACTAAATCCACCGGGTGTGTCAGAGTGTCCACTTTATTAGGTACACCTGTAAGCTTGAATGTAATAAATACCATCTTTCTAAAGATTGATATGCAGAACCACAGGTAAGAGGGAAAATAAATATCTTTTAATTTGGGGTGTACTGTCCTTTAAAAAAAGATCAAGACTGTATTTGTAGCTGGAAAACATTGTTGTTGGCCGCTCACCTTCAGCTCTGCTACTTTGCTTTCCCTGGTGCTGAACTCTCGCAGCATGAAGTCCTTTCCGGCCTGGAATCACAAACAGCATCGTCAGTCAGCGGAGACAGCTTCTGCCATTTTCACATCATATGACTTGCCCATTGTAAAAACCACACTATTTGGTCCTGCCTGGAGGCAACCAATTTACCTCGTGATACAGTCGTGTGTCGTTTATTCGAATCAGCACTCCGTCCACTCGGAGGAAGAAGCGCAGCAACAAGAAGAAACTGGTGGGCATCACCCTCTGCAGCAGACACACAGCGACATGTTACTTATACCTCGTTGCATGCGCTGCGGGCAGCTGATGCCTCGGCCGATCGGGCTCCGTTTACACAGACTGTCCTCTCAAATGGGAATGAACCTGCTGCTGGATTTGATCGTTAGTATCGGCCCTCTTGGCCGCACTCACAATTTTGGCGCTGATCATCGAGACGCCGTGGTCATGCAGCTCGTCCTCGAACAGCAGCACCTCGTCGAAGAACATGATCTGTTCCCGGGCCTTCAGCTTCTCCATGTCGATCCGTTCCTCCGTCTTGGTCGCCTTCGCATGAACGACAAGTAGAGGGGATAAACAGGAAATGTGGAACAAGGAGGTGTGGATGAAAAAAGACCCACCTTCATCTGCAGGCTTTCTCCTATGAGGGTGCCTCTGTAGTCGGTGGTGTATGTCCAGTCATACGGTCTCACCACCTCTTTGGAGTGTTCGGAATCAGCTCTGGAAGGAGACCACAGAGGTTCTTGTTCAGGTGGCATTCTTTGCATTTTTGGTAATGAGCGCCTTTTTTATATTATATATAATGACTTTTCAACGCAACACAAAAAAAAAAAAGAGTTTTCCTCCTTGAAGCTGTTCTGACAGCATCCCTGCATCTGATATGAGATGTGCTGTTGTCTCAGATTCTTTACCTCCACACATACATGGCTACTTTGCACTCATCCTGTTGTCTTTCATTATTTCCTTTTGAAGCAACGTGGTTTTGAACATCACACATGTAAATCACTGCTACAGGGGGAGAGCCAACCTCTTTTATTAACTAGAAAGGTGCAGTCAGTAGAGTGCAGCTCTCCGACAGGACCTCTGCTGTATTGTGTGTTACAAGCCACAACTGTGAACAGACAGTAATTTATTCTACCTGAGGATAACTTCGGTTTTGAACAAACAACAACATCTTATTTTATTTGTTGTAATGACGCGTTGCACGTTAACCAAACAATCCCCTTGGGGCATTCTCTTGCCTGCTCTCCTGCCACTCCTGCGCACAGGCCACCTTGACAGCATCCTCCATGTTGTTGACTCTCCTCAGGGCATCGATGGCGTTGAACTCGATGCCGTAGCCGTCCGTGTGCTGGATGCGCAGCACGTTGTCCCCAAACAGCATCTCCGGAAGAGAGGGCATGTTAATCTCCTCTGCTAACCTGGAGAGGCAAAGAGCAATTGTTGACACAGCCTATTCATTCAATTAGTTGACATAACTGTAAGTAATGATGCTTAGTGAGTTTGAAGGAGGAGGAAACTACACCAGTACTGAGCTCTGCAGGTACACAGGGAGGCTTATAGTGCCATGTTCTTCTGGCTGCACCACTGTACATCAGTGCATAATTGTATGCACACACACTTCAACAATAATAATACAAAGATGAACTGCTGTGTCGAACCCCCCCCCCCCCCCCCACAGAGATTGTTAGAGCGAAAGCGCAAAAGACGAACCCATCTCTGCTTCCTACTGTGCAGGGAGCAATCTCACCGTTCAATGTCTTTGGATTTCATGATGTGGTTTCTGGCAGCAGTCACCCTCCACGGTCCGAAGTTAAAGTCCTGCTTGCTGCTCTTGAAGCCATGGGACATAATCGTGGACAGTGAGGTCAACATCAACTATGGAAAAAGAAAAAAAGACATTGGCTCTTTGTCAACACTGATGGCTGCTTCCCAACACAACTCAACCGGTGCAGACTCCTTTTGGAACTCAACACGCTGACTGAACGAGTCTGGTGCTGGTGAATGTACAGGTGGTGACTTCAATTCAGTTTATTTTATATAGCCCAATATCACAAATGTGCCTCAAAGGGCTTTACAGTCTGTACACAAATGACATCCCTGTCCCAGGACCTCACATCAAACTTCCTCTCCTCTGATGAATTTGTGTCTTTCTTTACCTACCTACCTCCCTCCCGCCACCCCTACACCCACACCCACACACACACACACACACACACACACACACACACACACTTATTCATTACGTTAGTTCCGTTAAACCAGGCATGCATTACTGAAAACACTAATCAAACTTTTGAAAGATTTGGCTGCTAGTGTTCTGCTCATGGTGCAAATTGTTCAAATAAGATAATAATATTGTCTGACTGGAGCCTCTGCTTCGCTGCTCGGAGAACGTCTCGCTACTTCCGGCAGACACAACTCCCAAAAGCCGGCCGGACATGGACACCAGCCGTCATGAACCAGAAGCACTCCAAGCAGCCTCGACTGTGTGTGAGCACGCGCGTTAACAGAGAAAAATCTGTTTACCTTGGTGTTGTAGTCGACTGTTAGCTGTCATGGAGGCTGCTCGAGTGCGCCGCTATAAACTGTCCGGTTGGTTTTGCTCGGCTTAGACTGAGCGTTCCGTTATTTTTGCGTGGTGTCCGTTTCCGGGTGTTACCGTCCGTCCGTCCGATGATTCTGCATTCTGGGTAGATCCATGGCGGGCTTGATGTTTTTTGTATTGCAACATTATACATTTGTAACATTATACATTCAGTCATTTATAATTTCACCAAGCGGTAACGTATTTGTATTTACTCTTAGCAGAAGAGGTGGCCCTGGTCACGTGTACGCGCATATTAATTGGCGTGGGAAAAATTGTAGAGCATGATCAGATAGATATGAGACATTCGTGTTGTGTTCCTATTCTGATAGGCCTACCCTAGTTTGCCTTAAATGGCTTAAACCCAACATGGGTCTTAGTGTGGAGTCAGTCTCAACTGAGACATAAATAAAGAACTGGAAGCAAGATTGGTGTTTGTCTTTTATTCATTCATCCATCTATTTTCATCTGCTTCATCCGGGGTCGGGTCGCATGGGCAGCAGACCAAGCAGGCTGACCCAGACTTCCCTCTCACCCGCAACACTTTTCAGCTCACTATGGGGGATCCCGAGGCTTTCCCAGGCCAGCTGGGAGATAAAATCCCTCCAGCGTGTCCGGGGTCTCCTCCCAGTTGGATGTGCCTCCCCCTGATGTCCAAGCTCCTTACCCTATCTCTAAGGCTGAGCCCGGCCACCCTACGGAGGAAACTCATTTTGGCCGCTTGTATCCTTAACCTCGTTCTTTCGGTCACGACCCAGAGTTCGTGACCAGAGGTGAGGGTTGGAACGTAGACCGACCAGTAAATTGAGAGCTTTGCCTTCCGGCTCAGCTCCCTCTTCACCAAGACGGTCCGGTACAGCGCCTGTTTTACTGCTGCAGCTGCACCGATCCGCCTGTCGATCTCCCGCTCCATCTTACCCTCACTCGTGAATAAGATCCCGAGATACTTGAACTCCTCCGCTTGGGGCAGGAACTCGGTCCCCACCTGGAGGGAGCAATCCACCGGTTTCCGGCCTAGATATCCTGTCAATGAAAACCACAAAAAGGGCAGCCCTGGCGGAGGCCACCACCCACCGGGAACGTGTCTGACTTAATGCCGAGAATGCTAACACAGCTCTTATTGCAAGCGTACAGAGACCAGATAGCCCGTTGCAACGAGTCCGGAACCCCATACTCCCGCAGCACCCCCCACAAAAACCCCAGAAGGACCCGGTTAAAAGCCTTCTCCAAGTCCACAAACCACATGTCGACTAGTTGGGCAAACTCTCTGGTTGGACCCCTCCAGTAATCTTTCGAGGTTAAAGAGCTGGTGCACAGTTCCACGACCGGGAGGGAATCCGCACTGCTGGTCTTGAGTCTGAGGTTCGACCAACCTCCCGGGGAAGCTGAGTAGTGTGATACCACGATAGTTCGAGCACGCTCTCCGGTCCCCCTTTTGAAAATGGAAACCATTTCTCTCTTATTCAATTGTTATTTTTGTTATAGTTTTCAATTTATGAATTGTATCAAAGTGCATGGGGAATGAATTGAGAGTATGGAAATGAGAATAGCTGAAATAAACTAAAAAGGATATAAAACACCGGCTTGATGGAAGCACTGGGGGGAAGAGCGTGGAGACACCAAAAGCACTTGGTGTCTTTCATTAAGCATGAAAATGCACTTTCTCTGTGTCTTTTGTATCTGAGATGATCCTTTTTACATACAATAACTATTTACCGGACATCATTGATAGTGTTTCTGAAGAGAAAACTAATTTGCCTTGGGTTGTTTGAGAGGCATGAGACAGGAACATAAGCTGGGTGAGATATATTTTCAATAGAAAATGAAAATACAATGCAACTAACTGGTGGCTTATGAGGAAGTAAAACGGGTTGACAGGCCAGTAAGGTGGAACTATCCCTGTGGTGTGTGTGGCCCACATGGTGCTGAGAAAGTGCTTCCTCTCCCCTGTAGGTGGTGTGCGTAAGCTGCATTCACTTTCTTATTCCAAAGATATGAGAGACTATTCTAGGAAATCGTCACCTGCAGGTGAGATAAGAAATGGCCCATGAAGCACTTCAGTCATGTCCACCTGTAATGTTTGCAGCAGCAAATCTGTGGCGGAGGAGCATAGCAACTAGTCCTATCAACAGCCATATCTCTCTCTCTTGCATTTTTATGGATTCATTCTCTGATACTTTATTATTTAATTTAAGAGATTCAGACACATTTTGGTCTCTGCTGAACTCTACGCAGCAGCTCGCCTGAGAGGAAGAAGATGAAGATGAGGCTCCAGTCCAATAATATTAGAGATGCACAGATACAGGTCATGGTATTGGTCCAATACAGACTCAAATAGCTGGATCGGGTATCTGTGGCAATAGGCCAATCTGGTATCAGATGCCATTGTTTTATTAAACAGCAATTCAGTGTATTTACATTCATGTATGTATTTCTTACATTTTGGGGGGGGGGGGGGGGTGGGAATAAGTTAGGAATGCAATGTTTAAATCTTAAATCAAGCTTGATATCACATTACACATAAAAGAATGAAGCCAGTCACTTATTCATCAAACAATGGTATCTGATCGGTACTCTGTATTGACCAATACAGGACTGAACAAGTGGTTTTGATGCATCCCGTGTTAAAATTCAGGAGATTCAAACACATTTCACACCCTAAGCAGCAGCTCCCCAGAGAGGAAGAAGATGAAGAAGAGCATGCTTCAATGGTCCAATTGAATCTCCGTCTAGTGAGGTTCAGACGCATTTCATCCACGCAGAAAGAAGATGAAGATGAGCCTGGATAAGTTGGAGACACACACACAAGTGAGCTAAGCTTTGACTCCTATCCAACGGGTCTCAGTACAACCATGTACCGTCTACAAAGTCTTGGTGACACTTTTAAACTTCTTTCCCCACAGAGAACCCTCAGCAGGCTCCATCCAGCGAGGCCAAGAGTCCAGGTAGGTGTTATGTAACTTCTCTGTTTTGATGACATTGTGCCGTTCCTGTGGGAACAGCATTTGTTCTGTGCAGAAAACCCAAACTGTGAGGAGAGGAAGACCAGAACGAAACATTCTAATGAGGCTTCAGTGACAGTGACCCGAACCGAATCTCAGAAGAAAAGAAAAGTGTCTAATTAGGTAGCTGTTGCATCACTTTGCTTTTGACGATATGTCCCATTGGACTTTAATATTCAAGAGATTTAAGTTTTGATGTGTGCAGAAATCCAGACAGCACCTTCTTCACAGAGCAAGAGGATGAAGAGGAGCCTGGATGAGGGTGGACAAGCATGTACAGGTACAGATAGGCTCATCTATGGCAAGTCATAGGGTCAGCTCGGTTACTTCAAGTGTCTTCAACGTTTGATATGGATCAAAGTAGTAGGGCGGAACAGAGAGTGACATAGAACGGCAGAGGCGACAGTGACTTAGGGCGACTTAGCCAGAGTGACCTCAGATGACCGAATCAGAAGTGACATAAAACAACTCAGCCAGAGTGAGACTAGACGATAGAACTGAGTGACATAGGTGGACAGAGGCCGAGTGACATGGAACAAAATAAATAAATGTTTTAATTTGATGTAATAATGGATGTATTATTATTGTGATACTGATTGTGGCATATTGCAGGACATACGGTTGTTTAAAACTTGTAACAATTCTTCCTCCTAATCAAAAGGGGAAAGTATACGCTATTTTAAGGGAATGGGTGGATCTGATATTGAGTGTTGAGTCCCTGCTTAATATGATTGAAAACCACCAAGAATGGCAAATATGAAACAGTCATAACAGAAACAGTCATAACAGAAACCAAATGTTATTATTAAAGCAAATGCAATGCGACATACGCTGCAACACATAAAACCAACATGCATAACAAACAATGAACTCCTCCCAAAGTATAATTCCTTCCCCGGATCCCGACAGTACCAAAGTCTCTTAATGTCCCCCCAATAAAAGTAAATGACAGAACAACCCCCAAAAGCCGACAAACAGAGTTCAAGACAGGCGGAAACGGGGCGAGGCGCTGCGTTTCCTTCAGGCCACCGATAATCTTTCCGGTACGCAAAGACATATAAACAAACAGGTTTACCCTTTACTGGTGCCATACACAGAGACCGACATATACGATCATTACAAACTCAGTGGCACTTATAACTCCCTAAAGTCTGGCTTTAAGAAACAAATACCGGATTCAATTTACCACTAACTAATATTACCAGGTTCAAAGTTTGGGTACCTGTTTGCCTCTTTGGAGCATTGGTGTTAAATTCAGACCTGAAGAAACCTGCTCTCATTATGACAGAACTAATCACAGGCTCCTCCTTTGCCTGATGACACAGTGTTTATTTGGGTCTTATTTTGAGTTGAAGACGCCATCAAATGATGTCTGGATGGTCGTCAGCGAAGGAGAGAAGCCCGTGTGGCCTTTTTGAAGAAGTTGTCAAAAACGGTTTCTTCTGTGACTCAACAATTTATTCAGCACACTTTAAATCTGCAGTAGTCATTAACTTTAATTGTATTTAATTTAATTTAATCTGTAAATCTCTAATATTATTCGACTGGAGCCTCTTTAGGGTCATGAAGCCGGCTCATCTTCATCTTCTTCCTCTCAGGCGAGCTGCTGCGTGGAGTTCTGCGGAGACCGAATGTGTCTGAATCTCTTAAGTTAAATAATAAAGTATCAGTACAGACAAGCTAAATAACATCTACAAAAGTGGCCCACATCCTTTTCCTCCGAGGCTTTGCTGGATGAAGCTCCAGCCTCGCAGCTTTGTGTTTGAGGCAACTCTGATTATGATTGTTAAATGCTCGCAAAGTTAAGAAAAGCAATGGTTCATGTTCACTGAGAAGAATACTGATATAATTTCCCCTTAGTAGATAATAGATTCTCTCTCGCTTTCCCAGCGTGATCAATTCTTGTTTACTCCTTTATTTCAGATCAGATTTAAATCCATTGAAGTGATTTCAAAATGAACTTGCAGGCTGTTGCACCAGCTGTGTGTAAGTTCAAATGTATTCATGACCTTATTGGTACTAGTATTGTGCTGCTATGATTGAGCCTACCTGCGCCGTGCATCTGGATGAAATCTATCTGTTCACGAGGTCTTCCCTTGCAATTGGGTCGCCATCTCCAGTTTGAGAGGATGCTCTTGGCGACTGTGCCAAGCGGGAGCGACCTTGCCGGAGGTGTTGTGCTGGTTCAGGCTGGCGGTGCTGCTGGAAGCCTGAGGGTTCAACCAAGGCTGCTGGTCCCTTAAGTCGGACTCTGATCTCGACTCACTTCTATCATCTCACAGACTGATATCAAGCTGGAAGAAAATCGATCAATTAAAACGTGGCATTCCTCAATCAGCCAGCACCAGCTGAGATTCTACAACGGATTCTAAGGTGGACTCACTGGACGCTGTTGGTGAGGTCACTCGTGGTGATGAATGGACGGATCCTTATGAAGCTGACTGGGCGTTATCTCAACGTCCAGATGAAGCATTGTCTTAAGCAAATCCACAAAGTGTCCTCATCTGACAGGTGGAAGACTGGTCTCATCAGAGTGAATAGTTAGTGTTTAGCCGAGAAGTTTGTAGTAGTAGATTTCTGGAACATTTTATCACGTTAAAGAACTAGAAATGTGATTTTCCAAATAAGACTTCCGACCTTCTTCAAATCATCAATTGAAATAGCTCCAAGCAATTTGTCCACATTCAATAAGTGTCATTGGCTGGAAAGACACACGTAAAGCAAGGCATTCTGGGTGAAAGCCACTGAGTGTTGGTACTTTTACTCTCCAGGATATTCTCTCTTTGGAAAAACCACTGGGTTTGGATGCTAGTTTTTTAGAAGTTGGTGCGGCATCAAATGTTGTAGCTGTTGGTACAACACAAAGTCACAAATTCAGTTTCACTCGGCACATTACAATATCAAGACTTATTTAAAATATGTTATGCTGTTACTAAACAAATGGTTTGACATTTTGGGAAATGCAGTTATTGGCTTTCTTACCAATAATCATATTTAAAGATGTGTGATGCTGTTGCTTTAGCTCTGGAGTCAGGAGGAGATCATTATAGATTTGCATAAAGAGTGAATGCATGAGTATATAGCAAGCAACATTTCTATTTGAGACACTTGTCAAGCATTAAGTACGCAAAACAAAAAGAGAGAGAGCCAGGCTAGCTGTTTCTCACTGCTTTCCATGTTTATGATAAACTAAGCTAATCGCCAATCTCAGAGATCCCTGTTAACGACTCCGTTCAGATCACCCCAATCGCCGCCATCCTCCGGGAAGGCTCCCCGCAAACGGGTCCGATCGCGCACCAAATCCACACCGCCAACAGCGGAACTGCGTAACATTGCGTAATATTGGCGGATACGGGCGGCGGGAGGCGGATCCCGCCGCCAATATAGATATCTCATAAAATATTGACCCTTCCTAAAAAGCGCTCATTTGGCCCAGATCAATGCAACAACAACAAAAAATAAAAACAAATAATGTTTTTTAGTTTTTATTTGAAAGGATTAACACAACACAAAAAAATATATTTTTTATATGTTCAGTGTGGGGGGGGCGTCTACAGTCGCCTCCTGGCCTCCTCCCGGTCTGCTGCCTGTTGAGTTGAACCACGGCGTGCGGCGAACCTTGAGGTCGTCAGTGGGCGCATGTGTGAGTGATTCTTTTAGTGTATATGCTGCTAAATATAGTCAGTCTTTTATTTTATTGTCAGAGAAGAAGAAACTCTTCTCCAGTCTAAGACCCGAGACGGATAGTGCCGTACTTCCCAGAAGGCAGCGGGTGAACAGGATTTTTCCATGAATCCTTTCCAATTTATGGACTTGCCAACATCATCAGTGAACATGAGGATGTGATGGTTACGTTGTTTTTACATCATGTCCTCCGAGCTTTTTGAGACCCTTAAATTTTGTTTTTGTTAGGTCATTTTGACCAAATCAATACACCCTCCCCCGCCTTAGGATTAATTAATGACCTAAAAGCAACACAGGGTTAAAAACAATTCATTATAGTTGATCTTTTGAGCTGTGCTGCTGAAAAAGGGAAAAAAGGTAACGATTAAGAGATTTTTACATCATGGAAACATCATCATGTATACAACTCCATTAAACAGTGTGTATTGCATGTCGTATCCAATTTACCATCGCTAACATTGTAAAAGTCAATTTATCCCCCATAGCGTTTGTTGTTGTGCACCACAGCAGGCAATGGTGTGAACCACACCACACACCCCCCCCGCCGCAGGGGTTGGTGTACCCTGCATGGCTTGTTCGCTGTCTGAGGAGATGACAATAGTTGGAGGAGGGCAACTGTCCCGCTAGTAGATGGTTCAACGGAACGGTCTCTCCACCACTTCTTACCTAATTTGATGACCCTGCTGCTGCTGTGCGTCCAGCATGGCCATCATTTGAACTTGAGCAGCTAAAAAAAACAACAGTTGCATGTCTCTCGATATCAATTTTACCATCATACATTGTAAAAAGTGAACCTCACCACGCCCCTCGCCAGGTTGGTGTGTACCCTGCATGGCTTGTTCGCTGTCCTGCTGGTGATGAAGTATTGTCAACGGTCAAACGGTCTCACTCCACCTCTTGACCAGACATTGTGTCACGCTGGGCGAACAAAGCTGTCAATTTTGAAGTTAATTGATGGACCTGTTGTGTTAATTGATGGACCTGCTGTGTAAAGCGCCTCCAGCATGGCCATCATTTGTCTCGTATCAATTACCATCGTTAACATTGTAAAAGTGCAGGCAATAGTCTGATCCCACCTCGCCTCCGCCAGGTTGGTGTGTACCCTGCATGGCTTGTTCGCTGTCCGGGCATAGGTGAGGAGGGGCAATAGTTGAGGAGAGGCAACTGTCCTGTTTTTTTGGATTATCAGTCGCTGTCTGCATCCATCCCAGTCCCAAAAATGGCTAGAAAAAATGAGTTAAAAAAATGTATTATTCTTTCTTTTTAGGAATTGCCTCCTCTTCTTCTTCACACTTTCGGACCTGTCCTCACACATCATCCTCGGGTAATAAATCCAAAAACGCAGCCACCACCTGTACCAGCTTGTGGTACGACTGCTACTGTTTGAAAACTCCTCAAAAAGATCTTTATTGCTGCTCCTCGTTAGCTTATTAGCTAGCTCGCCCCTCCTCTTTACTCTCGTTATTGCGCTCCTCGTTATTTTGCCCCAGCTTCTCACGGCCTTTTCGTTTGGGCTTAAGTATGCTAGTATACTAAGTATGTAAGCCAACCACTGAAAATTCAGCGCTAGCATGCCACTTCTCATCCCGTAAACAATGTGGCCATCTGAAAATCATTAATGAATCATTCAAGATCCCCGTAGTCCAGATCAGATCAGGTGATGTTTTCTTTGCTTTGTTTTCAGGGCAAATTACTTATTTACAGAACTAGAAACTCACTAATGTAGTGGAATACAGTCCAGCGCAATAGCAGGGCTCTCAAGTCTCACGCATTGAGCGTGAGACTCACGCATTTCGGTCTTATCTCACGCACTCCCGCCACACATCGAATTCCTCATGCTGAAAAAACCTCTCGGCTATTTAATGCTTGAATGCAGGGGTGCTCAATACGCCGATCGATTGTTCCGCTGCAGAGCTCCGACGCCGGTCTGCGCGCATTGGGATGGAGCAGAAAAATAGTCACTAGCACCCCCCCCCCCCCCCCGTCAGCTGTATCGGGTGCTGATGGAAATCTCACGCTTGCCTGTCTTCAAAACTTGAGAGCCCTGCAATAGTGAGTCTTTAAGTCCACCTAGCAGACTAAATTACGGAAGCATTTTTTGTTGTTGATGCTATTAACTTGAGATATGACTATTTCATTTTGTTGTTATCTCGAGACAATAAACTTTCGTCACGAGAAAACAAAACATTGTTCCCTCTTTCGATCAGGACTCCAATGCCAAGTCTGCACACATGACTGCGGGTAAGCCGTCAAGCAGCTGTGACTGGAGTTGGAGATGGAGCTTGAGTTGAGGACATCTCTCACTCTCACCATACATGCATTTTATATCCTTTGTGAAAACCTGATTTTGAAAACCAGACATAGTCACGTGTGTCTCTTTCAGCTAACTTGGTCAAGTTCTTTGCTAGCCTTCAGCTCCATAGTCAGATATTCACAATCCCTCCTTGGCATCGTGAAGGTTGCTTCAGGGCTTTTTGCCGGTAACAGCTTTGGGTTACACTCGTTTACTTTTTTATTCCTCACAGTTTGTACGCCCTCTTGTTCGTGCTACGCCAATGATGTTGCCGCCAAGTGCATATTTCAGACACATTTCATAGGGTTTAGGGTTTAATTCCAATCAGCTGTAAATATGAAACAAGTTGGCTTGAAACTTATGTAAGCTTGGTTAAGAGCTGGTAGCATACTCGTCGTTCCAGCCAACAATATCAATGTTCACCTGATATCAAAGATATTAAGAATTTAAAGTAATTTTGTCACTGCAAAGGACACAAGACTAGAACAAGTTATTGGAACGTCCACGTTTTTCCTTTTACATAAAAACCTACCTGGTGCAGGGTTGGGCGGATGTCTTTCACAGAGAGGGACGGTTTCCTCTCTACATAAACAAACAGACTGATGTCAAGCATTTTGAACCCAAGACAAGTTTGTCGATACAAGCGGGATTGAATCTGACAAAGTTGAATCCATTTGTGTCGAAGGCTCTGCAGTAGCTGAAGGATCTCCACCGGAAGAACGTCCAGGATGAGAAGAGAGATTCAAGGCGAAGGGTTCATGTACATTTGAAGCGTCGTACAAATGAAGCTTCTTGACCCTTTGGTTCTACCTCGTTCTGTGCCTCTTCATTATCTCCACAGCCACCGACCTTTCCCAAGACGCCTATACGAGACAAAAACAAGTACTCAGAGGAACAACGTCGTAAAATTGGTCTTCATGGCGTTCTGCTACAAACCATGATATTTTAGGCGTGTTGTCTAAAGTTGAGGAGATTTCTTGTAGAAAGGCAAACTTCTCCCATGCAAACAGCCCTGTGCCCCTCCCAATACCACCAGCTGTCAGACATGTTTTGTTGGGTTGATCTGATGTTATGAGCTGTAGGGAACCTCCTGCCATGGCTCAGCTAAGCGTCCATTGAGATCAGTTTGTGTACTCGATTGTCTTCATGCCCGTCGACCACCTGGCATTTGAACGTCTCTCTAAGTTGGGATGCCGAGCAGTGGGATCCTTTGCATTAGAAGATGTGGTTTTCATCGTGCCCTCTACGGCTCTATGTTGTGAAAGGTCACGATACCCTTTCTCGCTCTCTCGCTCACACGTGTGTTGCCGATGAACGGTGTAATCTAATATAGAATGGTTTACCTTTTAAAAAACCTGCATTTACTTTCAAAAGGATTGACAGGCCTTGCATTCACTCGTCATGTGAATAATTCATGTTTTATAATGCTGTAAATGTTAACATCAGTAATGTTTGTAAACATGGAAGGCTTTTATAATTATGACAAGAGAATATTTTATGTGGCAAATAATTAATATTATTATTTGTAATATGTGTAATGTATTGGGCCTGGTGAGGTCTGACCCTGCTATAAACCAAAGATGTGGTTCAATAAAAGAAATACACACTACCAGCCTGAACAAAACTTGGTGGTTCTGGGTAGTGCTCCACTTCACTCTCATGAAACTTGAATCATCTGGATGCCGTGACGATTCAATCTTGATATAAACATGTATTTTTAAAGGACAGTATGAAAATGAAAAATAAAGGTAATTTTTTATTTATTTATGCTGCAGCACGGGCGTGGACTAAAGATGAGAAGTGAACAGAACACGCTTCTGTTGTCTGATAACGTAAAAATCGCCTCTCTTATCTATAATTCAGATCAGGGGGAGCGGCGGTAAAGCGTGTGCACCCTCTGCACCCGAAGGACACGGGATTTGCGGCACGAGGAATGGATGGCATGCGGTGCCCTCGAACAGTGATCCGAATCAGTTGGCTGCAGCGTGGACCATGTGTGCATGCATCCTCCCATCTCTCCAATTCAGCTGTTTTGAAAACGCCCCCCGCCCCCCTCCCCCGCATCCCCCTCCCCCTTCCCAAATCCTGCTCCCGCTCTGAGTGCAGTCATTTCTAGTGCAGAGAAATTTCCCTGGTGACACTGAGGGATGACGCAGGCTCTCTCTTCCTTTCTCTGTTCCACTGCCCCCACCCCCCTTCCCACTAACACCATCTTTTCCCTCTTTTCACTTGCTCTCCCCTTCTTCTTCTTTTTTTGTGTGTGCTCTGGCCCTTTCTCCATTTCCTCTCCCTCCCCCCCGCTCCTCCTGCTGTCTCTCCCCTCCTCCTCCTCCTTCTCCTCTCTCCCTTCCTTCCTTCTCGCTCGCTCGCTCTCTCTCTCTACTCCGGCACTGCAGTGCTGATTGTGATTGCACACACACATACACTTGCGCAAGCACACACGCACACACACACACACATATATACACACACACACACACACACACACACACACACGCGAGCGTAGCTGAGAGGCAAGGACTGCAGCAGCATGCACCAACCGCGGCTGAGCTGTTCGGGGACACGAGGAAGGGGGAACTGAGGAGAGGAAATAGTGTGCTATCTCGCAGCAGCCTACGTGGGCATCTTTGCAGCGGGCCGGGAGCGATGCATTTCAAGAGCGGATAGCTTATGTTATCCGGCCTTCCTCCCTGCACTGCCTCTGCATCCCGTTCACCCTGCTCCTCCCACTCCAAGTCTTCCTCCTCCTCCTCCTGTCTACAGCATCATTACACCGGACTATAGTTTGACCGGGACTGGTCGAGCGGCGGATGGTCAGGTTTGCCCCGGCTGGAAGACACCTCTGTGGCTAAGCTACATCTACACATCCGCTGACGGCTGGATTGTAATCGACATCCGGAGCTGGAAGACGACCCGACAAGCCCAAAGGAGACTCGGATGTGTTGTGTCATTTCTTTTACCAGCGTTGTCGTTTGGTGCATTTGCTCTATTTCGCTGCTTGTTTTTTTGTGCCTTCTCTGAGACTGGCTAGCAGGCACTGCAGCATCAGGACCGCAAAACCCACGAAGCCGTAGGGCATGAGGACCCAGGGGCGACCCAAAGGAAGGGATTGAGTGCTTCCATTGCTACCACTGCTGCTGAGGTCCTTATCTTGAATTTATTTTAAATTTTTTTCCTCCAGAAAAGGGGTGTCTGGTGGGGGTTGGGGTGAGTGGTGACAGCACAGGTACCCAGGCCCCTGCAGAGCAGAGCGGGCGGCTGTTTTGTAGAGGAGGCAGGCAGGACGTCCTGTGGGAAAGAGGGGGGAGAAGAAGGGCCGGCTCGAGTGTTGGGCTCCTGATGGTGGCTATTTTTGTCTCCCCTAGCTGAGTGATTGGGACAGGGGGTGGAAGAGAAGATGCTTATGGCCCGAGACACGGCGCGGGACGAGGCTCAAAAGCTACACAGGAAGTGGCTGAAGCACCAGGCCTTTATGGCGGAACTGGCCCGCAATAAGGAATGGCTTGCCAAGATCGAGCAGGTGAGTGGAGGTGACATGGGCATGATGATGGAAGGATGGAGGGGAGGCGTGGATGGGGGGTGGTCGGACGGGCCGGAGCAGGTGAGAGCATGGCGTGAATGACAGTGGGTGTGGTGGCAGTGAAATGGTGGTAAGGTGAGAGACAGTGTGGGACATGTCATCACTCAGCTTTTCATTTCATCACTTTGCTCGGGGACATCCTGAATTACGTTCTCAAGGTTACGTCGCCATGGTGGCGGTGTTGTTCCGGTTCACAGGTGGTACAATCACCCCCCCTCCACCACACCCCCACACCCACACCGCCTGTGGTTCTCTGGTGTCTCTGCCCAGAGGTGAGACCACCTGGATTTCACGGCTCCGTTATGGAGGTTATAGTGAATCACACAGAGGACACTTAAACCTCCACAGCAGTGGAGGCCAAACACACAGAGGATGCCGGTTCCTTTCCTGCCCATGCATATACAAATGGTGTCTGTTCGGAAGAAATATACATAGTCAGCTGACATCATAAACACCGTTTTTTCTTCTTCTTTTTTTTTGGCCCCACATTCCCATCATGCTTTGCTACCCCGACAGAGCAACCGTCCCATCCACACAGAATGTTCTCCATGCCATCTGCCTCGGTGAAGCTCAGGTGGGCTCTTTATTAGGCGATGAGACCGCCTCCATCTCTGCTGATGTCAGCCAGTCAAACATGTCACTGCTGTCGTTCAAAAGGCTGTGACGATCGGCTCGGTCACACATGAAGCTGCTGCTGATGAGGCGGACATGTGGAGAACACGAGAGCCAAGAGGGCTTAGCTCTTAGTAGAAAGGTTTGCAGAAGCCATACTATCATATCATGTAGAAATGTGCATCCTGCATCATGGTGTAACCCCCTTTGATGCTTTGCAACAATATAAACAGAATCGCTGACGACAGGGATGTCTTATAATTGATTCAGATTGATGAGATCTTTGGGATTTGGTTAAACCAGGAAGTGCTTCAGCCCTCGAGCACCATGCGAAAGATGAGAAGCCAGACAGAAAGCCCCTTGGCAACTGGAATCCTATAATTCACCCATAACTCATTATTTTCTCTTTTTTGCAGGTTAACGAGCACATTATTTATGTCCTTTCATGCATTTCAGTGGATCAAAAAGCTGCACCAGGGCAAAATCAATCTGTGCTCTATGATTTATTGTGTAAAGTGTGTTAGTTTTTTGTAATATTAGATCATCGATTTGCTAATCTAGAAGCAAACAAGCTGCACCAGTGGCACGGTGGGACTGAGAGACATGGCAAGTGGCTCCCGGACACATGTTTAAGAGAAAAATGCTGAATAATGTGATGGCAGTGCTGGTGAGGTTTATCAGACTGTGACCTTGCTAAAAATGTATTTACATCTCTGATAACATCCTGAGAGGCTTTGTTGACATTTCCAACCGTTTTCATTATTAATTATTTATTGAATACATTAAAAAAATCATTAGACTGTATAGATTTTTACACATTCATGTTTTCGTAGTATATACGGTCTTATTAAATATTCATAGGGTAGCGGCGTAACTAATTCTAACCATGACCCCATGAAGACGGAGCCCACCGCGGCATATGACCGAATGAGGAAGCCCTCATTAGCTGTCACTGGGTTCATCACAGTCCAGGTCCTCTCAGTGAGCCGGCAGACACCTCCTCTTCCTTCAGTCACGATGCGCAAGAGAGAAAAGACGACTTGTGCCGATAGCTCAATGTGTGCAGAGGCTTTGTGCTGCGAGGCGGCGAGTCTTTTCTTCATGTTGTCTTGGCTCCAGCCTGTTCCCAGCTCCAGAGTCCCTGCAGCCACATCTAGACGTGTTCTCAACAGTGTTGCGTCCTGTGGCTTCGGAGTTCAGGGTATTCCCGTTGTGACATGACGACATTACAGTTCGTTCTATTCACTGTATTGGTTTGTTTTTTTACAATGTCAAAAGTGGAAAGTGAATCATCAAATGTGGCATTATTGCTCAAATGAAACTCTAAAAGATGTAATGTGGTCAAACAAATCCATGTTTGGAGCCCACCTCGAGTGCAACTATTTTCATGTCATAATAACGTAAATTTGAGCATTCTCTGGAAATAAAGAAATACAGGCTGTGGATGAAACTTGTTACCTGAGCCGAACATGGTTTGCCAGATTTATTTTTACACTTACATTTTTTGTTTTAATTTTTTTAAATAATGTGGAGCTGAAACGATTATTTAATTTAAGGATTAGTCAATTGATAGAAAATGAAGCTGCAACTGTTTTGATCAACAATTGATTGCGTTTTCTGCACAATACTCCGACCATTCTCTGGATCCAGCGGCTTTCCAAATGCAGGGATTTGATGCTTCTCTCCATTGTATAGCATTGTAAAGTGGACAGCTTCGGGTTTGAGGGGGAACAAGTCATTTGAAGATGTAGGATTCGGGCTTTAAGGAATGATGATAGCTTTTTAGTCTTGATTTCTGAAATAGACCTAGCAATTTATCAAAAGTATAATCAAGAGAAATAACCAGCAGATGAATCAATAATGCACTGTGTTCGTTGCAGCCCCGATGGAACAATGACATTTTCATATGTATACATATATAAATATATCGAAAGCCGACCTGGTGGGACCGCTGTCAACATCCTCATCATATGTTCCAGAAGATCTTCATCACTGCTGAAATAGAATGAAACACATGTGACATGTGATTTTATTATCACAGATATCTGAAATATAGACTATATAGTAGATGTGAGTGGGTTTGAAACATTAAAGACAAATAACATGGCCTGTTGAATAGTGCAGTTTATCTGCAGCAGGAAGACTCCTATGGTTGTATAGAAGTCTATAGAAAATGACGCTACTTCTCACTTGATTCATTCCCTCATTAAACATTGTAAACATGTTTCAAGTAGTTTTAATTCTTCTTCGATACAGCATGATGTTAATTTCGTAAATTGTGGTTCATTTAGAGACGAATACACCATAAAGCAGAGGATGCTTTAGGGCGGGGCTACAAGGTGATTGACAGGTTGCTGCCCTACCAGAGCCGCTTAGGCTTACTGGTTGCAAAAAGTCAAGATGGCAGTGACCATAATCCAAGATGGTGACGGCCAAACTTCAGGCTTCAAAAGGGCAGTACACAAACCAATGGGTGACTCCACGACCACTACAGTCTATCGCCATATGCTATGCATCTTAAACCACTAAGACACCTTCGAACCTAAAAACAGTTGCCTTTACTATAAGTGCACAATATGTTTATATTTTTCCATAATAATACAAGGTTAGCACGCGACTCTGATCAGAGAGACACAGAGAGCTCCTCTAACTAGAACTACATCTCAGCTTGAAGTGAGAATAGACTGAACAGGATACTGCTTTACTTGTGAATCATCAGCATGTTTGAATAACCTTTTCTTGCCAAATACCTGATCCAACCAACTAGAAGGATTGACAGAAAGATGGCCGCTCTATAGAGATTGGCTGTGTCTACCACCGGACACTTTACGAAGTACACTGCAATACAGTGCACTGCAATACAGTATCAAATGGAACACTTACGTTAACCACTTGGCGGAAGTGACGGACGCAAATCTGTTCACGGCGCCGGGAGTGATGTACGCATCTGCTTGCGATACCCGCGAAACTTAAACTGACAAAATGAATGCACTTCTTGCCCTCTTTGTGTCCCTTGTTTACCCCTTTCTCCACCCCATGTGGAAACTGCGATACCTCCACAATCGCGGCAGGAGCCTCCGTGGTCTACCGCTTGTGCTACCGTAGCCATCTCGTCCGCCATTGTTTTAGAAATAAAATGAAAAGCTGGCGAAAGGGCTCCTCCTCTTCCGCTACGTAGCCAAGACGGCGCCCGTTTAGGGCCAGTAGTGTCCATCGTTTTACACTGCATTTTTTGCCCGTTTGCAGTGCGCCATCCGGGTACTTTCAGTGCACTGAATTCTGCTGCTTTTGTCAGTGTGGCGCCCTAAGCACTGAAAGTCAGTGCTCAAGTGTCCGGTAGTAGACACAGCCATTGTCTCTCCCATGCTGACCGACACAATTTCCTATGTACGTGGCCACGTACAGACGGTACCATGCACACTCATGTCTCCACGGGCCTGCTAGCATCCCGTAATCCACCCCATGTCTCTCTGTCCGTCGTTACCTGAGAGACGGGGACAAAAGATGATGCCGCGTGCTGCCGCGATTGGAGAACTCTGCATCCTTTTTTTGGAAGGGTTCCCACCTCCGCCCCTCACCTCTGTTCTCTCACTTACTCAGCACATGAAGCCCGCACGCACATCTCCGGGGCTCGTGTGTGTGTGTGTGTGTGATCTGTGGGTGCTTCTCTGTTACAGTGAGAGGACTCATGGCCGACCTTGTGCCGATCCTCAGCGTGGGCTCAGGGGTCAACGCACAGAAAAACCATGGGCCTGTCCGCCTGGAGCCCATGGATCAGTGACTCACTGATAGACACTGCACCTCTTACATATTCACACATGCCGAATATATTAGGGACGTCTTCATATTTAGTTGTGGCCCTTTTGAAAAAATAATTAAAATCTCTTTTTTACTCTTGATCATCACCTTCCTTCATATGTGACTGGACACAAAGGAGGGATGATGGCTTCACCTTAAGATGTGCATTTTTGCATATATTTCATTGTATGATTGAATTATTCTATATTCTTATTTCTATTATCAAATAATGAATCCCAGAAAGCCCAAACTAAGAATGCACCTCTCAGCAGCTCTGTCACTGCAGACATTTGCAACCCAGCCGCCAGAATCAAACGAGGGCTTTGTACGTTTCTGCAAACCAAGGATAGGTTGAAGTTCATATCGACATGTCCACATATGTATTCATCAACAGAGTGTCTTGACCTCTGATAGCTCTTTTCAAGCTGCAGTCTTAAGTACGTTCAGGTTTAGGGAACACGGCTACTTGGTTAGGGTTTGCAAAAGAACATGTTTTAGGTTCAATTAAGTATGTTGCTTTAGTTTTTACACGGGCCCTGAATACCAGTCTTCTGGGGGAGAGGGCCGTGTCTCACCCAGACTTTAATTTAGATTCAAGATTCAAGACACACAGGGTGTGCACACACACAAGGTGTGCAGCAAGTGAAAAGTGGAATGTAGCAGGCAAACAAGCACAACAAGGGCAACAAGTATACACAACAAAAACAAACAACAATATATACAGTGTGTGTGTGTGTGTGTGTGTGTGTGTGTGAGGGAGGGGCAGTAGTGTGGGGGGGGGGGGGGTCCTGAGGTCGGTTCAATTCACAATCCTGAGGAAGAAGAAACTCCGTCTCTCTCTCTCTGTTCTGCTGCACGACTACGAGGCGCCTGCCTGACAGCGCTGAGCACAGTTGTTGTTGGGGTTGTGATGGTCAGGATCCTCACGCCTCTGGTTCTTCTTCTCCCCTGGTGTGTAAGTGTGGGGGCAGGGTGGGAGTGGTTGCGTAGTCTCCAACGCACGCACTACTCTCCTGTCTGAGCCTTCCCCCTGCCAAACCAGTTGTTGCCACCAGGCTGTGCTGCTGTCGTCACGCAGCTCTCAGGCAGCAGCACTGAAGGATCCTCTGGGAAGGATCCTCTGAAATTTTAAATTTCAGCTGCCTGAGGGTGGCGCTCTCACCAGAGTGTCTACCCTGTGTGTTTGTTTTGTTGACCATGTCAGATCCTGTGTGATGGACTCCCAGGTATTTATACCCGCTCACCTCTCCACACAGTAGTCGTTAATCCCCAGTGGTGAGTACGTCCTCTGTTCACTACCCTCCTAAAGTCAATCAGCTGGTTAGTTTGGTGATTGGGCCCAATGGGTGTTGTGCACCAGCCAGATCAGACAGATCTTCCCTCTCCTCCAGCCTTCGTGCCGTGATCAGGCCCACCCCCACCACCACTGTGCAAACTTGATGATGGATGATGTGTTGAGCTGACCTGGCCACAGTCATGTGTGTGTGTACAGTAGGGGGGGCTGAGGACGCAGGGGGGGGGATGTGTTCAGGGGGTGAGGATTGGAGGTGTCTGCCCACCCTGACCATCAGCGTATCCTCAGACAACAGATCCTGTGATATCTGACGAAATGGTACTCATTTTATATGTGTTCTCCTAAGAAAGACAGCAACACGGGGGCTTTTATGCTCGTTACATTCCTTCTCTTCAAAATAAACTTCCGTCTGCACAGGACACAACTCAGTTATAGTTAGGCAACAAACCTACTTTGTTAGATTTAGGTAAAGATTAATATCGAAGTGCCGTTACTTACCTACGCAAGTTACGTGACAATTAAATCCACTCATAGATGGATCTGTACCTGTACAGCGCTTTTCTAGTCTTCCGACCACTCAAAGCTCTTTAACACTACATGACATCATTTACCCATTCACACACTGATGGGAGGAGCTAAGGTGCACCGGCCCATCATTAACATTCATACACATTCACATTTTGGGTTACGTGTCTTGTCCAAGACACATCAACATGGACTTGGGGAGCCGGGGATCAAACCGCCGATCCTCTGATTGAAGACAACCCTGCTCATCTCTGAGTCACAGTCGCACAAACTCTCTTCATTAATTAATCCAACATCCAACTTTCAGACATTTAAACGTAGTACATTTTCTTTATTTGTCATGACTTTAATGCAGTATAGACGTAATCAACCTGCTGTTTTCTGTTGCTCTACAGATGTTGCTGTTCTTCATATCATATAATAAATGTGAATACATTATTTTAGCTTATTGTGCCGCGTTCATTATCTGAATAATTTTTTTCAGATGTTGTATTATTACTCATAACCTGCACATCTGTATTGATGACAGCATGTTCAAACAACTGCTTTATTGGACAACATGTTTCCGTCTTGATGGCAATGGTACTTTCATAAAGAGGATGCCACTGACATTACACGCCACTCATACATTCACCCTCTTTAGCATAGCCATTTTAAAAATAGTGCAATTTACTTAATCGAAGACGCTTCATCAAGTGGAAATAATCCAGGATTGTAAATAGCAGCACATCCACTCAAACTTTGCTGGTTTGATGTCGCTGTAGTAATACATACGTGCACAGTGTTGCATTGTGGGTTGGGCAGAAGGGGAGACATGACATCAAAAGAGGAAGCTGCCGTCTACATGAAGTGATATTTACAGATCTAACTCTTTTCAGTGTTTTGCAGGTAACGCCATACGTTGCCTAGTGTTGCTGTAATGCATCCAGTGGGTGTGAACACATTGTCGTTTTTGCCAGTAGTATAAAACAAGCCCCACAATCCCGCCCACTACTTCACTATGCTGCATCAGCATCACAAGAAAAGCCTGCAGAATTCGGCAAAACAACTCCGCTGCCATAATTGCACGATTCCTACGTGGTAGCCATTCGAATCTCGCACTGTGTCAGCCTCGAACATTGGCTTTTGTAGATGCCCTCTGGAACCGACTGCAGCACACACCCGCAGCCCAATTCCTACCCCACAAACCTTTGATTCCCTCTCCTTTTGCCTCCATTCTTCCTTTTTACTCTGCTTTTCTTCCTTTCTGCACTCCACCCTCCTCTCTGATTTCTTCTCCCTCTGCCTCACTGTGTCTGTCAGTAAAGCCAAGGGAGGGGAGAAAGAGAGAGAGAGAGAGAGAGAGACCTGCTTTCTGCTGGCTCTGCATTATGAGGAGAGCGAGGCTGGGGGAAGATAGAAGCGAGAGGGAGAGAAAGAGGGAGAGAGAGATGGGTGGTGAGCAAATGAGAGCTAGCAGCAGTTAAGTAGAGAGCCGGTGCCAAGAGGAGGAATGCAACACTGCATTATGAATTATGAAAGCCATAGGATATAGGTCCAGCTCCCCCCCCCAAAAAAAGATAAAGGAGGGGAAGCAGAATTTAGAAGATTGAATGCATCATTTGCACGGTTGTTATTACAACACGGGCTGGGTAAATGATGATCGTATGCAACAGAGAAATGTGGAGCAGAAATATGAATCAAATCTGCAGAGATTCTAAGTCACGATGGCGTAAAAATGAAAGAAAACATCCCAAAATCTTGTCGAAGCGCCTCCAACACCTTAAAGGAGATACTCGGTTTCAGAGGAGAGCTTCATGGACACAAAGGGGAATGTGCCACAAGCTTTGATCTCCCCGCATCTCCTCATCCACATCCAAGATTTAGGGGAGGGGAAAAGAGCAGAGGAGCATGGAGGACAGAGATGGTGTTTATTAGACTTACCACACATTATCTTTTAGGTCAGCCCGAGGCCAAACGTTGCCCCACACACCTGCCTCTCTGCCTGCAGGGTGGCTGTGTGGGTCTCCATACTTGGCATGGAGCTGTGTGGTGCCGAGCTATATTTGGGGACAAAACTGAATTTAGCCACTCTCTTTCAGCGCCATGAGATATTACTCTCATAGAGCCCTTCTGCAATAATGTAATCTATTAAAACAAGATCCACAGGTCCATGGCTTAGAATAGCATGTTGTACTGTGTGTAGATTTGTTGAGGGCTGCTGATATAGTCATTTTTCCTTTGAAGGCCAATTCCTGGTTGTAGAGATGATCCATCGAAGGATATCAATTAAAGTCGTTGGTCGTGTGAAAAAAAGATTTAGAATGAACAATTTCCGGAATATATTTTCTTTGAACTTGAAATCTAAAATGGTGGACAGATTTGTGGTAGCACGTGAAGCAACAATCATCCCCGGAAGCGAATGCTGACATTAAAGCAGCGTACGAGTCCCTCGACAGACACGACACAATGTCATCTGTTTTTATTCAGATATGTTTAACACCTGGGAAAACAAATAGTGACTGATGGTTTTGTGCCAGTGTTTAACAATTAGTCATCACTTCCTGTGTCCAGGAGGGTCTGGAGCTGATCCAGGAGAAGCCAGAGCTGCGTCCAGTGGTTCAGCAGAAGCTGGAGGAGATCAGAGAGTGCTGGTCCGACCTGGAGAGCACCACCAAGGCCAAGGCCCGCCAGCTCTTCGAGAACAACAAGCCCGAGCCGGCGGTGAAGAGCTTCTCCGACCTGGACAATCAGCTCTCCCACCTGGAGCAGCAGCCCCCCCAGTTGGAGCAGGCGCACCATCTGCCCACCTTCAACGAGCAGCTCCAGAAATTCCAGGCAAGTGTCAAGAGCTTCCAAATGAAACCCAAATGATTCTTTCACGTGTAAACCGGAGCGGCTCTTCAGCCACGTAGGGTTTATGTTGGCAGTTACCAACATCAGTTGGTCATCCTCAGCTTATGTACTTTCCATAGTTGCACTCAAATGTCGACAAATCTATTTCATGTGTGTGAATGTGACCTTTATATGTGGGATCTTAAAACTCAGTGGAAGCGGTTTGGTACTCAAGTACCTCATCAAACTTAGGTACGGTGGTTGAGTAAAAGTACTTACATTCTACTTCTGGGCTTGACTTTAAATAAAAAAAATTTTTTAAAGGGCTCTGTCTTACATGTCATGTGACTTACCTCCACAGCACCTTTGGTCATGAGAAACTAATCAGCTTGATTTGACGAATACATTTGACAGACTGCGTACTTTAGCTCGTTGTTGTTTATGTAATTTCCCCGTCTGCGACATGTGTCCGCCCATGCCGCTGTTTTGTGTTCTTTAACACATGAACAATTTCACCACAGGCTTCTCCCCCGCCCCCCTCCTTAAAGTGAGGCAGTCCGTTACAGAACCCTGAAATGTTCCAATAGGAAAACAGCTGATGTGCGGTGTTTGTCCGTCCCTCATGTGGCTGTAACATGACCCCCCCCCCCCTTCTCCTCCCATGCAGGCTATGGAGTCTCAGATTGGGGACTTTTACAAGGATGTGGGAGAGCTGGGTAGCTTGCAGGGGGTCTGCCTTCCCCAGCGAGGGGTGATGGCAGGTGACAGGGAAGGCGGTGACAGGGAAGGCGGCGAGCAGTCGGGCGTGGCGGAGACCCGAATCGTCCGCCTCATTGAGCCGCTGAAGGAGAGACGCCGCATCCTGCTGGCTTCCAAAGAGATGCATCAGGTCGCCCAGGACCTGGAGGACGAGATAGTGAGTCTATACGTCTTTACCCTGTTCCCCACACGCATACTTCCTCTTCCGTATACACTGTCTTTAATTCCCTTTGGAACATCCGTCAGTGTGTGGTATTATGGTGCATGTTATGGAATCAGACAGTGATGTGGCAATGCATCAGTGCCGTGGCTTCCATGTTTGATTCTGAGAAATCTAATGACCTGCCTGTGGTGACCTGATAGCTGTGGATTCAGGAGAGGCTTCCCTTGGCCTCCTGTAAGGATTATGGAACTAACCTCCAGAGTGTACAGCAGCATGTGAAAAAGAACCAAGTAAGTGTCAGAGACATCATTGGTGGGCTGAGATGTGACCCAAGCACGCTCAGTTTGGGAACTCACCTCCGATCGGTCCTTCAGACACTCCAGAGGGAGCTGACCGGGCGGCGGGCTCGCGTCGAGGAGGTTCTGGACCGCGCGGGGATCATCGCTTCGCTGAGGACTCCCGAGGTGGAGTTTGTGCGCGAAGGGGCCGGGCACGTGCGCCAGCTGTGGGAGGTTTTGCAGCTGGAGACGGAGCGGCGCTGCGTGATGCTGGACGCCACGCTGCAGGCTCAGCAGTACTACAGCGAGGCGGCTAAAGTGGAGTCCTGGCTGTCCGGTCAGAAGCTCCATCTGGTCAACGAAGAGAGAGGCACGGTACGGGCAGCGCTGTCGCTCGCGCCGGTCTTCTCTTTCTTGCCGCGATTGCGAGAGTGAAACCTGATGACGTTCTGATCATCGTTTTCAGGACGAGGCGAGTACCCTGCAGCTGCTGAAGGCCCACCTGGCTCTGGAGCAAACGGTGGAGACATACGCAGAGACAGTGGGCATGCTATCCCAGCAGTGCCAGCGTCTGATGGAACTCGGACACCCAGAAAGGTGTGGTGCACGTGCACTCACAAAGCAGCACATATAGCCCAAGGCCTTAGTGAATAACCGTTGCATGTTCCATGTGCCGCGTACAATAACACAGGGGCGACGTTGTCGATGCTCGGCTTGCCGGCAGCTGTAACGTTTAGTTTTTTTCTTTCCAACAGCGTGCAGCTCACCAAGCAGCAGTCGCACATAGACCGGCTGTATGTGTCTCTGAAGGACATGGTGGAGCACAGGAAGACCAAGCTGGAGCAGCAGTACTGGCTCTATCAGCTCAACAAGGATGTGGAGGAGTTAGAGAAGTGGATCACTGACAGGGAGACGGTGGCCAGTTCCACTGAGCTGGGCCACGACCTCGAGGACGTGACGGTCAGTTCCTCAGCGCGGTTTGGGTTGCTACTACATGACATCTTTTACATTAAAACAATTAAATGCCATTGTTTTTTTTATATTTAATAAGTGAACCAATTTTAAATAAAGTTTAATATTTATTTTCACAAAACATCATCTTACTTTTACACTCAATTTGAGCCAACGTGTGAAGGCAAACACAGTGAAAATAGTCTTTTCACGTCTGGAGTTCTTATTGAAAGACCGTGATTTAGCACTTGTATTTATTGTGATACAAAAAGGCGAGAGACTGTAATAAAAATCGACAATTTAGCTTAAATCTCCCAATAAATCAGTTTTAAATATACTAGACTATATTTTGTGTTTCCTCTATTTAAAGATAAACTAAAAGATAAGAAAGCAACTTTAAATATTACATTAAGTTTAAAGCCCTGTTATCTTCTTTTTTGAATTCATTTGGAAATCAGAATTTGATTGTAATGAAACCAAACATTATGTTTCCATGAGCCAAGCAAACATGCAATGGGATAAAGTAAATACTTAATAACTTTTGGGCAGCACGGTAGCTCAGTGGTTAGCATTGTCGCCGCACAGCAAGAAAGCCTGGGTTCGAAGCCCGGTCGTCCCGGTCGTCCCGGTCGTTCCAGGTCCTTTCTGTGTGGAGTTTGCATGTTCTCCTCGTGTCTGCGTGGGTTTACTCCGGGTACTCCGGTTTCCCCCACCATCATAAAGACATGCACCGCAGCCTCACCCCGGTTCGTATGGATGTGAATGAATGTTGGTGGTGGTCGGAGGGGCCGTAGGCGCTGATTGGCAGCCACGCTTCCGTCAGTCTGCCCCAGGGCAGCTGTGGCTACAGATGTAGCTTACCACCACCGGTATGACTGTGTGTGTGTATGACTACTGGACTCTGGACTGTAAAGCAACTTCGGGTGTCTTGAGAAGCGCTATATAAAATAAATGATTATTATTATTATTAATATTTCCATTATGACTAACATTTCTCATCTTAAGGTCGTGAATCATTTCATGATCTTCGCATTTATTTTATGGGCCGTTTAATTAATCAGCAACATTGGCTGCCATTGGCCCCTGTACATAACGCATTTGACTTTTGTTTGCTTTATTTTATACTTGGCTTGAGTTAAGCATGACACAAAGACTTTATAGTGTAAAGTAAATAAGATACTTTTTCGAAGGGAAATGAAGCACCTTTTACGTCGATATCTAATCAGGCTGATGGTCTATGTAGTCGACTGTGGAAATAAAGGCCCCAGTGTGCTCCATCGAATGAGAAAGCTTATCTCTTCCGTGGCGGACTTGTGCTGGTTGGCCTCCGTGTACAAGCACGCTAACAACATGTCAATAAAGTAAATATTCTTACAGCGAAACAGAATCATCAAAATACAACCTTACAGCTTCTGAATTCATGTTTCTCTTTCAGACTGAACTAAGAATTTGAATGGCCTCGTTAACTCATTGTCAAACATGCTTCATTCAAACTGGACAGACACAAAATCAAACTAACCAAACAATGTTTCCACAATCAACAACTCTGGTTTGGTTGAACTTAATCCTGAATTCACAGAGTAAGATGTGACAACATGCCGTCTCTCCACCCTGTTTAATCCCATCTTTCTGCCATGGCGGCTGCCTGTGGAGCAGCAGGCTCTCACCCTCCTACCAAAGCTAAAGAAGAAAGAACTGCAACCGTTTAAAAAACATTTTTTCTTGAAAAGGATCACATACTGTATGCTTGTGTTTCATAGAATAAGCCCAACATGAAACACAAGCCTTGTATCGTTCTTCCTGTCAGAGGCAAGCCTTGGACCGGATTATCACAACACTAACGCACATAAACTACAGACACGACCATGACGAGAGAGTTGGATGTACAGCTATCTCCCATTGGGGATTCTCCTAGACTGAGGAAGGAAGTTAACGGCAGATACTCACAACGCTTCTTAACTGTCCTAATGTGGGGAAATGACATAATGATAGTAAGTTATAATAACAGTTTAAAACACCGGATTTGCTACTCCAATTAAACCAGCCATAGATCTGTTGTGTACGTCACAGAATGTGACTGATCGAAATAAAAAATTAAAAAATAAATGTTTTGTAAACTAAAAAAAGAGAACAGACATTAGAAAGCAGCTATAAATACTCAAAATATAATATAACATTTCTTTGTTCGAGGCTGAAGGCGTAGGTTGATATTATAAAACTAAGTGATGACTGCGACTGTATAGCTGTATATCTTTAAACCATGATGAATGTTTCATGAAAACTAAGAAACAAGGAAGAAATCATTGCAAATCCTGAGAGGTCCATGAGCATACAGGCATAAGTGAACAGCAGAAATATTAGGCTGAAGGGTCCAGCAGGATGGGAGATTAGCCGTGGACAGACAGACAGATACACACTAACGCACGCACACAAACAAGCCAATACCTTTTTTCCTGGTGCAGATTACATTACATTACATGTCATTTAGCAGACGCTTTTATCCAAAGCGACTTACAATAAGTGCATTTCAACCTAGAGTACAAACTAAGAACAACAAGAATACAGGAAACATTTTCAACATAGTCGAACTACAAAAGTACCATAAGTAAGTGCTATCTAAGTGCCACTGAAGTGCTAATCTGTGTTTTAATCCAGATATAGTCGGAAAAGGTGTGTTTTCAGTCTCCGACGGAAGATGTAGAGACTTTCTGCTGTCCTGATGTCAGTGGTCCACCACTGAGGAGCCAGGACAGCAAACAGTCTGGATTTCGAGTGATTAGCTCGAGGTGCAGGAGGCACAAGTCGATTGGCTGTTGCCGTGTGACCATATCCCGGATGTAGACGGGCCCGATCCGCCAGGACCAGTGTTTTGAAGCGGATGCGAGCAGCCACCGTAACCAGTGGAGCGGAGGAGCGGAGTGGTGGGTGAACGGGAGGCTGAAGACCAGTCGAGCTGCTGCATTCTGGATGAGCTGCAGGGTCGGATGGCCTTAGCAGGTAGACCAGCCAGGAGGAGTTGCAGGTGAAATGACCAGAGCCTGGATCAGAACCGAGTAAGAAGAGGACGATTCTCCTGATGTTGTGCAGCATGTACCTACAGGAGCTGCCGTCGCAGCGATGTTGGAGAGTTGACTGTCGAGTGTCACCAGGTTCCTGGCAGTCCGGTGGCCAACACAGAGCTGTTGAAGGTGATAGTCAGGTCGTGGGTGGGGAGCCTTTCCCTGGAAGGAATAGTAGCTCAGTCTTGTCAGGGTTGATCTTCAGGTGGTGAGCAGACATCCACTGAGAGATGTCAGTCAGACAGGCAGAGATTCGTGCCGCCACCCGTGTTTGGACGGTGGAAACGAGAAGATCAGTTGGGTGTCATCAGCATAGCTATGGTAGGAGAAGCCATGCGAACGAATGACAGAGCCGAGAGAATTTGTGTACAGAGAGAAGAGGAGGAACCCCAGTAGTGAGAGGACAAGGATCAGACACAGATCCTCTCCAAGTTACGGTGCGGTCTTTAAGGTAGGAAGAGAGATCCCCAGGTCCTGAAGAGAAGAGATCAGGATCTGGTGGTTCACGGTGTCAAATGCTGCAGAAAGGTCGAGAAGGATAAGGACAGAGGAGAGAGAGGCTGCTCTAGCAGTGTGAAGCTGCTCAGAGACAGCAAGGAGGGCCGTCTCTGTCGAGTGGCCGGCCTTGAATCCAGACTGGTGAGGGTCAAGAAGGTCATAATAATAATAATATTATGAGTCTTAGCTCATGTCACTGTGTGCAGTCTCTGCAGTGTCGTGTGCTTCACCTGTGTTCCAGGTGCTTCAGGAGAGGTTCACCAAGTTCGCCTCAGAAACCAACAGCGTTGGCCAGCAGCGTATGGAGCAGGTGAACAAAATGGTGAACGAGATGATCGACTGCGGCCACTCGGACGCCGCCACCATTGCCGAGTGGAAGGACGGGCTGAACGAGTCGTGGGCCGACCTCCTGGAGCTGATGGAGACCCGCAGGCAGATGCTGGTGGCGTCGCACCAGCTGCACAAGTTCTTCACTGACTGCAAAGAGGTACAGCCCAAACAAACATCCGCCTGTGATCTAGGTGTACCGGGCATCTATTTGGAAAGGTAGACAGTCTGGCAGTGACACGCGGCTTCTATTTTTAAAGCTGCTCGTGACAACGACGCTGTCCTGTGTTGTAGGTCTTGGCTCAGATCGCGGGGAAGATGAAGCAGCTGCCAGAGGTGAGGGCGTGCCAAGCCAACATCACCAATCCGGCCACCCTGCAGAGACTCATGCACTCCTTCGAGCATGCCCTTCAATTGCTCGTCGCGCAGGCAAGTGATGTCACGTCTTTCTGAACCCATCAGGCACACAGCGTAGGCCGACTTCCTGCTCACCGGCACAGGGTGAGGTCATATAGATTTCACCAAACTTATTATTGAGACACAACTCCACATCCAAGGACTAACCCCGCCCTTAGACTGGAGAAGCACGTCCAAATATGTGCTTGACAGTCACAAACCCAATATGAACCAGGTCAATGTATTTCCTACGAACACAACCATTCGTCGAGCTGACTGTATTCTACTGGGATGAAGCCGCTAACTGCCTCCATGCTGTCTTGGTGCAGGTGAGGCAGCTGCAGGAGAACGCGGCCCAGTTGAGAACCATCTATGCTGGTGAGAAGGCCGAGGCCATCATGCTCAAAGAGATGGAGGTGATGGAGGCCTGGAAGGAGCTGCTGGGCTCTTGCGAGGCCAGTCGCGTCCACGTCACCTCGGTGACGGACAAGGTGCAGTTCTTCTCAGTGGTGCGTGAAAACCTGATGTGGATGGAAGGCATCATGGGGCAGATCGGATGGGATGAGCCCAGGTAAGACTTCTGCTGTTGTTTATTAACCATTGTACACCAGACTATGGTCCAGGTTTTGCAACAGTGTGCAATCCCTGTAGACACAATTTCATTACAGTGTAGTGTCGCATTAGGCTGCTGTTCCACCTTGACCTAATTCCACATGACATCTGTTATTCAATTTTCCATACCATGAACTGCAGGCTACACATTTTACACCGTGATCACTGCCAGTATTTGTCATTCTACCTAATCAGTGCCGCAGTGGAAGACGCTCAGCACACGTCCGCTTGGCTTTGAAATCGTTCAGCAGCTGACGATGTATCATCATATGTGCACCGTGGGCCTAATGAAGATGGGAAAACATATTTCCATGTTCTCTATAATGCTGAAACTAAGTCGATTCATTGATTAGTTGGTAAACAGTAATAGTTAATATTTTGATAAATTAATTTTCAAGCAAAAACACCATTCTCTTGCTCCAGTTTTTCTCAGTTTATTTATTTTGTCTCGTTATTATAAACTGAATATCTTAGTTGATTTGTATCTTTGTTTGTTCTAAACAAGACAATTAAAGACGTCACCTTGGGCTTCAGGAAAATGTGATACACATTTACTTTAGTTGTGCCATATTCAAAAGGAATCATTGATTCAACAGATTAATAAATAACTTGAGTAATATCATCTAATTCCGTTACTGGTTGGTCTTTGGTTTAGTTTTAAATCCATTGATTTTTCTATCTTATACAATTTAAGAAAAAGCGAAAAATACCCAGCAAGGTGGCGCCTTCCAACTGCTTGTTTTGTCCAATTAACAGTCCAAACCACAAAAAATATCAATTTATAATACTAAATAGAGAAAAGCAAATAGGAAAGGTCTGAGGTATACAAGGTGTTGTATGCTGTGGAGATTGTACAACCCTTGATGCAAAATTCAGATTCTAGGCTATATAAATTAAACTGACATGACTTATTACTTATTGCAAATGTTTATCATTTTTGCTTAGTAAATGGCTCAATGATTAATTGAATATCAAAATGATTGTAGGCCAGCACAGTGCCGCATATACGATGCATACCATATCAGCATAATGTTACTGGTTCTAATCCTGCCTTTATAGCATGACATCTTTAAAAAAGCAGGACAAAAAGAATATAGTCAAATGAGCAGCTCTGTGAGGCTGTTAAGACATGTTGATTGATCCTAAATATAATAATTTGCCATGGGGTCAGCAACACCTTTGGCATACTATCTAGTTGTTTGTCATTTGGAATTGTTATGACCCTGTCCATTATAATTCAAATGTTGTCATACTCTTCATCATCTGTCATTCGATTTGTATTTTCTTAATTATAATAGGACATCCTTAATGACATTGCATTTTTGTTTTTAGGTAATTTGTCCACAAACTAAGCTTAAAGATTATGCATTTATAAGGGGACAGGGAGTAAAAATGAACGAACACAGCAGAGGCCACAATAGAAACAAAGGCCATCGTGCCTAATCAGACAAAATGTAATTGTACAAAATTACAATTATTAATTTACTGATCCTTCACTGGAAGAAGACTCCATGCATATACTGCTGACATATTACACTCTGCAGGTATAAGCATTCCCTAATAGTATTTGTTGCTTCATTAAATCGGAATAATCTGATCTATCCCTCCTCAGGGATTTGACGGCTCTCGGTGTGATGATGAAACAACATCAGGATCTGAAAGCCAAAGTAGACGGCCGCAGCAAGACCATACAGCAGTGTGCCGATCTGGGCAAGATCCTCATTGCTGCCGGCAACCTTGCATCAGAGGAGGTCGGGCTCACTAAACAGTGCAACACATTTGAATGACTGTCACACATGCCACACAAGAATACCCACACAATTACTTGATTAGGATTTAGCAATTTGTTGTTGTGGTCATGACTGCAATGTGTCTGTCACCACAGATACAAGAGAAGCTGGACAGTCTGCTGGCTAAGCAGAGGGACCTTGTTGAGAAATGGGACAAACACCAGGAGAAGTTACAGCGCAGTGAGTAACTCACCAGACGACCACAGCTATTAACACATCGCTATGTTAAACGTCAAAGGGGCTCAAACTACACATGTTTTTTCTCCCCACTTTTTTCCTTTCATCATGAATCATGTATGAATCTTATAGTTCTTCTTGTGTGCGCTAACGTTACACATTCACTGCGATAGAAAGCATAAATATCATCATCATGTAAACAAGAATGTTAACAACATATTTCTATTGGGCGAGAGTTGGTGTGATGGTAACAATGCTGTTGGTCTGCTGTCACCACTAGAGCAGGAAAAGTTCCAGTTTGTCCAGGAGACGGTAAGGGCGGAAGCCTGGCTGAAGGCCAAGGAGCCGCTGATCACCTCCAGAGAGCCAGAGGGAGGAGGGGCCCGGGCCCAAACAGATGAGGTTGAGCAACTCATCCTTCGCCACGAGGCCTTCCGCAAGGCTGCTGTAACCTGGAAAGAACGCTTCAGCTCTCTCCGCCAGCTTTCCGCAGTAAGCTTGACTGTAGATAAATGTTTAATCAGTTTTTGGTGGAGTCACAATTTAATGCTGCTACAGGAAGTAAAGAAAAGTGACCTTGGGATGTGTGTTTGCTTAGCAGGCATGGCACCATGAGTTTGCATCGTTAATAGTCCTGAATCTGTCTCATGATGTTTACTGCATGTGGTGTACCCTCATTCACTGCACCCCATCTGCCTTTCATGCAACATTGCTTCGTAGCCAATAAAACAGACTGTTTTGAAATAAGCATATCACTCCTGATAACTTGTTGTACCCCCATTTTATTGGACCATTCTTTATTTTCTGGTTTTAATTAAGTTTATGTAGTACTATTAGTTATTTAGTTAACTCTCTCTTTAGGCTGAGAAGAACAAAGAGGAGGAGAAAAAGACAACCCCACTCTCCAGCCGAAGGATGTTCCCATTATCATGTCTGACTCCCAGCGTTCCCTCAACCAGTGCTACCTCGTCTTTCTTGAGGCAGACTGTACATGCGCATGTAGAACACAAACTCTTACAGACCAATCTGGATTTTGGTGCAACCCCCGCAAGCCAGAGATTGTCCTCAACCCTAGCCAGTTACAAGCCAGTTATAAATGGATCAGGCTACATTGGAATGGAACAGCAGAGCAGCGGGAAGTTGGTGAGCTCCCCGTACCTTGGAATGAACCAACAGACGGTTGGGGGTGGAAGTGACTCCGGTTTTTCGGCGCTGACCTCCCAGAGTGGTGGAGCAGACACTTCTACTTACCTTGGGAAAAACCATAGAACTGCTGGCAGTGCAGAGAGCTCTGGGTACTTTGGACTGACAACTGGGGGGGTGGGTAGTACGCAAAACCATCAAGGCAGTGGCAGGTTAGGAAGTTCAGGTAATCTAGCTCAGCAGCCAAGCAGTGGAGGTATGGGAAGCCCTGGATTTCTGCCTCAACAGAATATGGGCAGTACTGGGTATTTGGCTCAACATCAAAATATGGGCAGTTCTGGATACTTGGGACACCAGCCTAATTTAGGGAGTACAGGATATTTGGCACAACAGCCTAATATGGGGAGTTCTGGGTATTTGGCACAACAGCCTAAAACGGGGAGTTCGGGATATTTGGCACAACAGCCTAATATTGGGAGTACCGGGTATCTGGCACAGCAGCCTAGTACAGGGAGTTCTGGATATTTGGCACAACAGCCTAACATAGTGAGTTCTGGATACCTAGCACAGAATTATCAGAGCAGTGGGGGATTGGGTAGCTCAGGCTTTCTGGCACAAAATCATTACAGCAGTGGAAGTCTGGGCAGTTCTGGTTACCTGGCGCAGAGTGGTGGCATAATGGACCCTAAAATGGCATATGCATGGCAGCACCTAAAAGCTGACTTCGTACAGCCCAGAATCAACCACATCCACAAGGCCGTAAACCCACTCCTTGAGGCCAGCCGAGTGCAGCGGGAACAGTTTGGGGACATCCCAATGGCAGACATGGTGGGGCCAGAATCAGGGCTGGAGCTCCTCCACGGCCGTCTCCAGAGGGATCCCCGTGGTAGCCGCTCTGATCCTCAGATGGACCATCTGAGGCGAGAGAGGGAGTGCAAGCTGGGTAGACAGACCTCCAGCGAACAGGAGATCCAGGCCAGGCTGAATGAGTTGCCGCTGATTGTGCGTCAGGAGCGCTACCGGCGGCGCCTGGAGAGGCAGTCGTCCAGCGAACAGGAGGGGAGCAGCAAGCAGAGGATTCAGAGACAGGACTCGAGTGACCTTGAGGGCTCGGTTAAGGAGGGCTCTGACAAACGCTCAGGGTAAGTGAATGAGTCATGCTGGTGAAATTCTAATGATCTTTACAAACGTTGTACTACTGTTTTCCTCGTCAGCACTGTCTTAATGATATTTAATGAGTTTATATTGATTGTATTCACTGTTTGGGTGACTCATATCTGTCATAACTGTAGGGACATCAAATCTACCATGGCAGAGATTGTAGAGCAGGTCCAGGAGAGAGAGGCAGCACAGGTGAGTTAGCTGACAGTATATCACAACGGAGCTGTGTATGTTAAATTGTTTTTGTGTCTTGGTGTCACATTCTTGGGTTTCTACTTTCTTAGGCACGAGGAGAACCATATCGCCCAACAAGCAGCCTCTCAGCACCCGTGACTCGTTTTGACGGACGCCCTCGTGCACGAGACCGCCCTAAACCGAGGAGGAGGCCCCGTCCAAAAGAACCTGAGGAGACACGACGTTCTCGCTCAGCTCCAGCTACTGGTGCCCCAACGACACCTCAACCGCCTTCACACACTGCCGAAAATAAAGGCTTCCTCTACCGCAAAAAGGCCACTGCTTCTGACCTTGAAGCTCAGCAGAGAAGCCCAAACAGGTAAACCCACTACTGATAAAAAAACATACAATCTATAATTTGCTCAACCTTAAGACCTACAAGCAATTGTCCAATCATAGCTTAGCAACTACAACAGAAGGCATGTTGTCATCAAATGTAAGGAATGGATAAAACACTGTATTTATTTGCTCTAACATGAGATGACAATGATAGCATGTCCAGCTCAGTAGTTTACAACCTTTACTTCCAAGGCCAAAGGACGCATTATGGATTACCGTACCTAGTCATTTGTGGGGTTTGGTGTTCGAAAAAACCTTTGTGGAAAAAACCTTGGTCACAATAACTGTGTTGTATTTCTCCGCTGTGTGGAAGTTCATCAATCTGTTGGAGTTTTGGGTAACATAAGCAACTTTGTCACAAATATTATTGAATTTTGGAAAGTTTACACTCCAGCATATTCAGCCAAACAAATCGATTAGTCTTCTAAAAAAACTAAAATCATTTTTTCCTAATGATAAACTGTAAAATGTACAAAGGTATACAAACTGAGTCAAAGGCCGACAATGTTTCCAACTCATACAGTTAGTTCATGCTAATTTACCAATGACAGTTTTAGTGTAAGTCCTTGACAGTCATAGCAACAATGACTAAGGGGGGTAGGGTTTGGAAAAATTAATTAAATAAAATTTGTTTTAAAATAGTTTGTAGCCGTACCTTTATCGTGACTGTGTTTATTTCAGGACAGGATATCCTTATTATTATTGTATGTTGTTGCCATCTCTACTTTAAAGACACATTTGTAGAAAAGAAACCTACGTCCCATTGACTTATACTGTGACTTAAGTTATGTAACATGTGTATCATCAATCATAATCTGTTTAAAGCGGCTTAATGTGTCATTTGAATTTTACAGCAAGTCCTGGATGAACATATATTGTGTGCTGAAGGAGGGACAGATGACCTTCTACAAGGATGCTAGGCACCTTACCACAACGTACAATGAGGAGCCCCCTGTTGACCTTATTAACTGCTCGTTTGATCCTTCAATGGGATATAAAAAGAAGAAAAATGTCTTCATTCTTCAGTAAGAGCTTTTCTATTGTGGCAGAAATTGTTATTTGAAATTGTGAAATTACAGATTTTCAAGCGTAGTGTTGCTTTACAATAAAATAAGAAATGATAGCACATTTCATTAGATTTAAGGGAAAAACATAAAATCACAGAATATTAAAGTGCAATATTAGTATTCATTAGAGACGTAAAAGGCATTTCTGTGCATTAGAAACTGACAATCCCTGTTGATTTCCTCTGCAACAGGATGAACGATGGAATCAACTTTGCATTCCATGCAAAGGATGAGGTAAGAACATTTACATTTGAGTCATGTCAACGAAAAACAGACATTAGGACATCATACACTTTACTTACTTTAGACCCTATATGTACCTTGTACCACATAGGAGGTCCATGAAAGGTTCAAATAAGAGATGTCAATTAATAGACTATGTAGTCATCATAGCTAGCTACAATACTGCATTAGGCCAGGATAAACAGACCCATAGCAGGTCCAAACAGTATCAGGGATGACTACAATTTTGTATTAATATTTTTAATAAAGTCTGTCAGACATCATAGTTTTTCTTTGAAAAATGGGTTTGACATAGCTGGAAAGATTAGGCCAAACTCAGTCTCCCAGAGGGAACTGTAGTTATTATCCATGATAATTATTTCTGTTTGCAAAATGGACCCTCTCTTTTCTTCTTCTCTGTACTCTCAAGGCACGAAAATAATAGCTAGTCTTTTTTTTAGGAAAAAAATCAGAAAATGGGAGACATTTTTTATTTGATATTATTTAGTTTTCATGGTTTTAGTTTTGCATTACTCCGTATTCCAACTACAAAGATGGAGACAGCCAAAACAATCTTGCATTAAGCAGTGGATTATTGTAAGCGTTCTAGGAAAGGCAGTAGACACAGACCCTAAAATACAGCCCACATTAGCTTTCTTGCTTAAGTCTCTCACTGAAACACATACAGACGTAGCGTCCTGCACCATAGCCTGTTGAATGAGCCACCACACACCTGGAAAGGTGCACTGCTAACTTCAGTTTACAGCATAGGTAGCTAGCTATGAAACATCACATGGAAAAGGTGCACTGCTAATGTTAGTTTGCAGGTTAGAAATCTAATAAACATCAAATGGAACAGGTGCACTGCTAATGTCACTTTGCAGAGTAGGTAGCTAACAAACATCACATGGAAAAGGTGCACTGCTAACATCAGGTTGCAAGTTAGGTAGCTAATTAGCTTCTCAGTTGCAGCACATTAAACAGCATCTACACGTACAAATGTCACTTGGGACCGGTTAGATGCTGGTGTGGTCTGGCCTCTTCAATGTCACTTAGCCTACAACATTTTTGCTCATGACGTGTAAGCTACAGCTAAAATCAGTTTAATTGTCTCTCCTCTATGGTTGGTGTTTTTTTTGAGATATCGACCAAATAGACTCCTGCAAATTCCTTTCCAATGTAGGCTAATGGAAGCACTTGGCTTTTGGTGCTCAGAGCACAACAAAGCGTTAACGCTCAGCCATGAGCATTAATGTTGACATCTCGTGCTGTCACAAGCATGAGCCTCTCGTCCATGAGCCATGCATTGACATGTTTTCTCTCGGTTGAAGGTTAAAATTTTGATCTAATGAAGAAATGATTCATCCCCAAAACACAATATAAAAAACATGCAAACCGAGTAAGATTAATAAGAGAGACTCCTTACATAAGACGTCTGTCATTTGCTTCATAGGAGGACCTGAAGGCCTGGACTTCAAACATCACCAACTGTATAGCTGAGCACGATTCCATGAGCAAGTGGGACAAGCCGGGCACCTCGTCCATGGACCCCGACAACTCGGAGAGAAAGGAGAAGTCAGAGGGGGACGCAGACGCCAGGTCAGAGAGGTCCGAGCTGGCCGAAGGGGAGGAGCGGTCAGAGAAGGAGAGGTCAGAGAAAGGGGACGGCTCCGAGAAGTTAGACACGTCAGAAATTGCTGACAAAATGGAGGGCGTGGCGGGGGGCTCCAGCACGTCAGGGAAGAGCAAATGAGGAGCCCCTTTGTGTTTTTAACATTACTCACTGACTAAAGGCGTAGGAGACGGTGGGTGGGAGGGACGGATGGAGAGCATGTGCAGCTAGGTTTGCAGATCCTCAGTCACAAAGCCGGAACACACTGAGGCCATGGTCCTCGGACTGACTATTGTTACTGTGACAGACTAATCTCTCAGCCCCTCCCCTTCACCCAGGCAAATACATCAGTGCTTGCATTGGGCCACCTGCTGGTAGATAGGAGGTCGGCCCAGACAGACAGACAGACTCCAACAAGTGGTCCCAGGAATTAGTCACCGTCACGTCCCATCGTTGATCGTTTAATCTCTTGGATTCACAGCATCTTTCTGTATGTATCTTTGACTGATAATGTAACGCTCTGTCTAGCTAGACGAACCCGAGAAGCGGTGAATGAAATGTTTCACGATATGAAAAAAGAGAAAAAAGAAAAGAAAAGAAAAAACGTTTTTTGAAGCAATATACTTTTTTAGTTCTTCTCTTTGTCAAAGAGATACAAGGGGGAAGAGGAAACAAGGAATAATCTCAAATGTGAACTCTATGATTTGTCACATCCACATGAGTTTACCCCAGGCAGTTGTGCACCTTAGACACTTGACACATCTGTATACTAATCATACTGACATTTAATCCAGTCACATGGCTAGCTTTGAATCATGTTAATATAACGGAATGCTGGTGTTACCCACCTGACTTCATTGGTGTCAATGAATACACAGTTCTACAGTCTCTTATCAGTTTAATTTAATTTAATTTTTTTTACAATTTTCATTATTATTATTGTTTGTCTACGGCGATCCATGTAAAAAAAGAAAAAAAGAATTTATCATCTAATTCTAATCCAAGGTGTGTTCAAAGTGGCAATGCTCAAAGTAATACTAAGCCTAATGTGACACGATGCCTTTGTATACATGACAAAAAATCAGAACATTGCATGAAAAAAGTCAACTAGTGCACCTGTTGAACTTGCCTTTATTTTTATGTTCGTGGAATAGGTCGGGCAGTATTGGAATTGCAATAATTGAATGTGAGTGTGGGGGAGGGGGTATGGCAAATTGTATTTTACTATCACGGTCAACTTCTGAAAAACCAGAGGTAAGTTTGACAAAGTCGGGGTGTCTTCTAAACCACAGCGCGCATGAGAAGAAAGGGATGGTTTGTTTTTTTGGACAGGGGTTTACCAGATTAGAGACTACTCCTTGATCTGTGACATGAACTAAGATGCAAAATGGCACCTTTGCTGTTTGTACTGTAATACTGCAATTCATTTCCCACAGAATGTATTGATTTTCAGCTGTGAAATGTTCCGTCGCCGCCGTGTTTTGCGGTGCCCCAAAAATTGTAAAAAAGAAAAGAAAAACAGCCTCTGAAGCGGTTTCACTGAGAGTTGAGCCTCTCCGTACCCTGTGTGTTTCATTTGAAGTTCAGACTGATCGGAATCTCTCCATCAAAAGGCAAGTTAAATGTAAAACTGTCATGATTCGAGTCATGAATTGTATATACCTATCTTTGTATGTATACCAATAAATCCTGTGCTCTAATAAAACAATACTCTGAACTGAAATGGGTAAAATTAAAACATTTGTATTAATCCACAAATAAAGAAAAACATCTGTCACTCAAATATATGAACGGCATTTAAATGAACAATATGCAAATTAGGAGCCACTATTAAATAGCATAGTGTATATAAGTACACTAGTATCTAGTTTTACCAGGGAAGAGCAGCAGGACATACTGGAGGTATGCTTGTTGTATTTTTATATGCCTATATTTATTCTTCTCAGATTCAGCAGTTGCCCCAATAACAACTTGTAATAAAGCCAGACTGAGCGGACAGTGTGTCGGTGAGAGGTGTGTGTGTTACAGTCATACATCACAGACATGACAACTAGCCTGGCAAGTTCAGTACATGCATGCTTACTAAACTGAGGTACGGTACGCCGCGATCACAGAGGTGAGCGGGAATTAGTCTATTGTTTGCCATGCATCAGTTATTTTTGTAACTCCTATTAAAGTTGTCATTTTGACACGTTGTGCTCGAATTAATGACAAAAGAGGGAATAGTGTGCAGTAAAACAGAGGCAGCAGCTGCAACTTTCCAGCCGATCAAACTGCACCTCAAATGTGTAAAGAAATGTTTTAAAAAAAGTCTTCCATTCTATAAGAATACTGGATGCATATCTCAGATGTCCCTGACTCGAGGACCGTAGTGATGGTGTGCATCACTGCCGCCGAACGAGGGGTGGACAAGCTATGCTACGGTGTGAATGTTCTCTTTGTGGTTTTTTATTCATTACATAAGTGCCATGTGTTTGCTGAAGCAGTGGGTCAGAAGAGAAAATATTCGCTTATTCAAACATGACTCATTGCAATACATATTTTGTTTTCATTGACATTGGAGCAGCTGGATTTGAATTTTGTGCGGCTGTAATTGCTCATGGCAGATATTTAGCCTGCGTCACCACGTGCGTTGTGAGTGTTTTTGCTTCCCATCACTTTTAATAAACCACACCACGTTATGATAGAGGCAGTCAAACTGAAATAGGCATCATATAAACCATGACTGAAGAAAACAAAGAAAGAATTATATATTGTGCAAACTTAGTTTCCTTCATTGACGGCATTACAAGCGTACACGTCTTTGTTACTTCACGTTACAACTTGCTGCTAAGACATGAAACACAACTCCAAACTGAGGCAAACCTGACGTGCAGTTGACGTGGACGCCCGCGCCGGTCACAGACAGGCGCCTGGCGGAAACGGTTTGTTCCTCAACATGGGTCTTAAAACCCACGGGCCGAGTGGCTCTCCACTCAGTCGCACCTTGAGACTAACAATGGGCTTTTACTGCAGCTCCCTCAGTGTCCACTGAAGGAAAAGACACAACTTTATTGAGGTAGATTGAGATAGATTAGCGTTGGCTGTACATGATGGGCAGTCTCCATGCTAAAGCCTTGGTGCTCCAACACACAGTGGGTACACACTAATAAAATGAAACACTAACATCAATAAAATGAGGAAAATGTTTTTTTGTTTTTTTAAAGAGGGTGTGTGTGTTCACATAAAACCCCTTGATGTAAAAATGCCTAATCTCATCCGAGCTATGTACGTGCGGTTTGAAATAAAAATGTGGAGCGGGCGCATGAATAATTTATCTGAGTAAGAAAACCATAAAGGTTTGTGCTGTTTTTGTTTTTGCACTAAAGCGAAGCCACCGTGCACGGCGAAAGACAGCGGTGGCGATGCAGGGCTCTGTTCTCTGATAAAAACATACATACACAAACATGGTATTGCACAAACTCTGCACAACTTGATGTGTGTTTCCAGATTGTACATTTTAATCATATGTGTGTGTATATTGAAATTGAGTAACATTTGCCAATATCTGTTTGTGGAAATATGAAATATGGTATTGTCTCATAAAAACTGTTCATCCCTTAATTTTGCCGTTGTCTTTTGTCCCTCTGTAGGTCTGTAGCGTGGCTCGTGACAGACACTTTAGACTGTCACTGTGATTTAGGTGCCTGATTAATCAATATTGCGATATACATTATATTAATCACTGCTAAATAGTTTTTGACAGATAAATGCTGATATATCTTGCCACAGTATTATGGCAGTTTTTGTAATACTGTAAAACGCCATACCCAATGCGGTGCTCCAACTATGACACAATTATGACAATGCAGACCTCCACAGATCGCTCACATCTTTTCTGCTAGTTTAAGAAATGGGATGAAAATGCCTTTCCTTTAAAATAGGATGGAAGTTGAATCTCTCTGTGAAACTTGGGTTTTGGTCTGAGGCCGATAAATGTGTAGAATTTACACACATTCAAAGTAGTTCTTCTTTTCCAAAACCACACTGGAGAAATGTCCAGGATGTGAGGACAACGTCTACACGTCTCAAAAGTCTGTCACGGATTAAAGTTACAATGTTGAAGGTCTCGGTTTTGTTCTCTCTGGCGACACAAACAACTACAGGTGTGTTATTGTAGTTGTCGTGATGTCACCCGTTTGTTTGTGGACTGACGTTTTGAAACCTCGTGATTGATGGTTTGGCTGTCGCCATGTTCTTTTTTTCCACGTAACTAACGATCAGAAGTCACCATGTTTGGAATGTGGATGTGTGATGTAGAGACGCTTTAATGACCTGTCAATCACAGTAGCTACACACCAAAGCATACTCTGCTTTATGGTCTGTTTCACTCTAAATGAACCATCATTTACTAAATGAACATGATGCTGTATTAAAGAAGACTACAAACCGTGCGCCGCTTGTTACCGCTTGCTATCAAGGAGTCAATAAAATAACATCCTATGTCCTTCAAACCACTTTTTCTTGACCTCAATGGAAAACGTCACGAGGTCAAGGACATCTAGTAAAAGAGAATTTAGGCAGACACGGTCACTACATTTAAAAGTAGACTTAAGACTTTCCTCTTTGACAGTGCTTATAGTTAGGGCTGAATCAGGTTCACCTGGTCCAGCCCCTAGAGATGCTGCTTTAGGCTTATAGGCTGCTGGGGACGTTTTAGGATACACTGAGCTCTTCTCTCCTTTGCTCTCTCTCCTTATGAATGGATTGACATCTCTTCATTGAACACTTCAGGTCTCATAGGGTCGATTGGACATGACTGTGTCTGAAGCTGGTCCTGGGTCCTGTCCCCTGCATCCAGCCTCTGGCCTACACCTGGCCTCCTTTCGAATGGCCCTGTCTCCTTCTCTGTGCCTCCTGCCTCAAAGGCCAACCTCATTGGTCTGGCCTCTTTTGTGATACCTACTATTAATTATTCATACATTTCTGTCATATTCATTGAATGTGTTGTAACTCTGTAACGCTGTTCATCTGACACATGACATCTATTGTTTCTGTCCATCCGGGGAGAGGGATCCTCCTCTGTTGCTGAAGAGGTTTCTTCCCTTTTTTCCCTGTGAAAGGGTTTTTTCAATTTTTTGGGAGATTTCCCTGATCCGATGTGAGGTCCTGGGACAGGGATGTCGTATGTGTACAGATTGTAAAGCCCTCTGAGGCAAATTTGTAATTTTGTTGAATTGAATAAGGCCTTCCACCGCGCCGCTGACGCATGACAAGGTGGGTTGGCATTATTATCTCATTTAATTTTGTAAAGGATAATCTAGGGTATCGTATGCTAAAACACATTTTTAAAAAGGAAGCACTGAAGCACCTTTAGGCCTACTTGGCATTTAAAGGAAATGTTCTCAATCACAGAAGAAACTTACCTCTTAGCTCACCTCTGTTGCAGGAGGAGCCGAGTTCAAAAACATCAAGCAATCTGCATTTAAAGCTTATTCCTGCTTTTTGTAAAACATTACAGTAGATAGCACTTTAAACATAGTAATTTAACTTTTTTATGGGAAAAGTATATTGAACACAAATTAATATTCTGAGTAGGCCTATGTGTAAATTAGAACATTTTAGAAGTCCCGCCTTTTAGAATGTGAAAAACGTTGCTTAGTTTTCATTGATTTTTTCCGGATGTATTTTTCTTTTTATTATATATTAGTATGCATTATTATTATTATTATTATTAACTGAATTCCTTTATTCATTCAAAAGTACATATAGCCTATGTCATTTCTGCGGCTCTGCCCACGTACAGTACGCAGCTACGGAAGCCCCACAGTTCACCCAGCTAGCTATCGAGCTAGCTTCCTGTAAAATGGCCAGCTGGGGAAGGGTCGCCGCCGTCTTGAGGAACGTTTGGAGGAGCCCTCGGTCCCTCAAAGGGTTAGCACTGCGCCGAGCCGTGGGACCCGGTCTCCTGGGCTCTGTTATCGGAGCTGGGGCTTTCTGTTATTACCAGTATGGTGCGAACAACACGACTCTACCCTTCGCCGTCTACGCCGAGGTTCCCAAAGTGAGTACAGAAGTTGACAAGCCGTTACAAGTTTCAACGGTCGAACCAGAGCACACAGACACGCGTGACGACTGTTCGCTTCACTTGAATGCGGGTTTAAAGCTTCGAGTAAAATGCTGATGAGTCGATTAATAGCGTCATTCATTAATATTTACAGAAGGCCGTTAGGTACTTCAGTATCAACAACGCCCCCCACCTCACCGCTGTCCGGCCGACACCGCGTCCCCACGTCGTGTCTCGTTTGTGACACTTTGTCCAGTTGCAGGTCGCTGCCGCAGCCCCATATCCGTCCGCCAGGAAGATCCGCTTCGACAAGTTCGCCTCGGTGGTCTACGACCAGGAGCCCTACATGACCCCGAGGGACTTCCTGTTCTCGGTGATGCTCGAGAACGTTGACCGTAAGGCTGCAGGACACTGTCTCCATCTCCTCCAGTGATGGGCTACTCAGTCCTCTCAGGGGGGAAGTACACTGACACCCAACCTTGACCCTTTGTGTGATTCCAGCCAGCTATTGAGTTTCATTCTTGACATTCAGATGTATAAAACCAAGATACATGGGGAAAATAATAGTTGTTGTTGTTGTATTTTATAAACAAATCCCTCCTCCTCCTCCTCCTGTAGGAAAGCTGCAGAAGAGAAACCTAACAGCCAAAGTATGCTTCCACCATCACATTGTGTAAATGAGTTTCAAACGACCCCCGGAGAGCACAGTCGTCACTCTGTGCCTTGACCTGTTGTCTTCTTGGTGTCTTTGCAGGAGGTTAACGACATGCTGGGGGCCGCCTCTAAATCCCTGGCCGGTAACGAGCTGTTCAGATCCATCGGAGACGACGGTGAGTCTTCTATCTGTCCCCGGCCAACACACGGGACAATGGCTTTCAGAAGCCAATCAATATATGTGTGTTGGTGATCGTATTTCATGAGTAAAATTCAGCACTCATTTCTTTGCAGGTTTGATATCCTACACAGAGTATCTGTTCCTGCTGACCATCCTGACCAGTGAGTAGAATCCCAGACCTTGCATGAGCCACTGAGCCTCCCCCACCTCTCAGGGAAGTTGTGCTAAATGGATGCACGTGCATATTCTTCTCTTCTGCAGGAATACTGCTCGGCTTCCCCCCTTCTTCCTGTTGGTTGTCCAAGCTTTTGCACACCTGCACATGTCAGCGGAGCAGCTGTTTGACCTGATTTGTGTTTCAAGTTGTTTCCCAGGCTGTGTCGCAGCAGAAATGCAGCTTTGCCCTACTGACCGTATATATATTATATGTGTGTGTGTGTGATGAATATACAGGTATAGTTCTATAACTGACTATATAACGATAACATTACTGTTGCAGAGCCGGGCACAGGATTTCACATAGCTTTCAAAATGCTCGACGTTGACGGCAACGAGCACGTGGACCAAAAGGAGTTTCTCAAGGTAAGACCCCAGACATATCTCTAGATTTAGTTTGTCTTTTGTTATTGGCGAGGTATGAACAGTGTACTTCAGTAAAACTAAACTCAACACAGATTTGTTTCACATGTAAGTGCTGTAATCTGAGCACATGAAAGGATTGACATTCTGTTGTGTGTGTGTGTGCATTCAAATTTCAAAATATTTTGCCACCTTTTAATGCTGCCTCAAGCACTGATGCCACAGAGAGTGTAAGTATGGACCCTGGCGTCACGTGAAGGTGAGGGAGAGCCGCACTGCAAGCCACCTTTTCCACCCGGTCATGTGTTTGCATTCCTTCAGCCTGAGTCGGCGCCTCAGTTTAGTCCATTTATTTAGAGCCACCCGACATGTTTGTGTCCGTTCCAACCAGACCTGCTCTCTTTCTGCTGAGTCCAGACCGGGACCGGGCCAGTAGGCTGCATGTCGGCACGCTATGCACCGTGAGTCCTATTCTCATGTCGTGAACATGAGAATACGAGTAAAAGAGTAGAGGTGCAACCCCAGTGTCTGTGTCTGTGTGTGTGACATCGGTTTAGATTATGGCTCTGGTTGTATCATTACAATACTTCCATTTGTTCATTTCTTATGGCAGTTCAGTGTCAAGGGATCAAGAAAGTAGTTCTCAATTTCTCTGGTTGAACGTTAACATTTTTATTTTTATTTATTTTTTAAGCTGAAGAAAATCCTTGGGAAAAATAAGAGGCGAGTCCCCAAGGACAGCATGGAGGTGGGTTATTCACGTTCCCTTCAAAGGGAAGCCAAGCTTGATTTGAGTCTTTTTTTGTTGCATCGCTAATTGCCAGTTGCCATAGTAACACATCTGGATGTGGTTGTACATTCCCCGGATGTTTACAGAAACCAGCTGAGGACGGGGAAAGCGCCAACACTACTCTGCAGGCCTACTTCTTTGGCAAGAGAGGAGAAAACAAGTTGCAGTATCAGGAGTTCCACAGGTGAGGAAATGTGACACACACACATACTCACACACACACACACTCACCTGCTGCTGCTGCTGCTGTGGGTGTTCACATGGTGTGTACAAGTGTCAGCTATGTGGCCAGAATCCTGCAACATCCTGATACAGCAGTGAAAATGTTGGTTTCAAATATTGCATGCTTTCCAGCATTACTGTGTTTTAAGTGGTTCAAAAATAATGAAATATCCAAGCTATGGTTTCTTAAAAAAGATAAATACCTTGCGATCACTACGGAACAGAAACGGTAAACCGATGCAGAATAGAAGTCAGCCGACTATGCATTATTATTATTCTGAAGAATGAAACGGACTATGGATGACTTAAAATCACTTAAGTATACATAAATAAATAAATATAGGAATAAATAAATAAATGCTTAAATAAATGTAGAAATAAATAAATACAAGAATAAATGAATAAATGCTTAAATAAATGTAGAAATAAATACAGGAATAAATCAATATAAGTTATACCTAAATAAGACATAATTAAATAAATCTATTTCTACATTTCTGTATTTCTTCATTTATTTATATCTCTATTTATGTGTCCACACATATTTCTTCATTTATTTATGCGTGAGATTTACGTGTCCGTATATGCAAATGAGCTGGGGCGGTCCGAACCTCTGTCTAAAGCATGATTGGTCACAGGAGTGTGATGCAGCTGGTGTGTTATGCTCTACTACTTCTGCCTGGCACATGAAGCTGAAGTTGGCTCGCTCAGCTAACCGTTAGCAGCAGTTAGTCTAGACATCTTTTTGACTTCAGCCGTTTATCAATTCCAACTACACCGAGTACAGACTCGTGTTCTTTTGGAGTCTGGTCTCGAGAGTCCAGACTCTCGAGGACGCAGGACGGTCTTTCTGGTCTTGTGACGTCACCACATCAACTGTTCTTGCTCATGAATTTACTCCAATTATTCACTGTAAAATACTTTACAGTGTAAAATACTTTACTTTACTTGACGTGGTGGGAGGATAGTGTGACGGACTGAGGGACATGTATTCTTAACCTGTTATAAGTGTTATTGTGGTTATAGGAAGAAGTCTATGACCGGGAGCTTACGGAGTAGAATGCGTTGCGGTGTTCACTGTTGTTTGGCGTAGGCTCCGCCCACAGTAGCCTGGTACTTGTTCCCGAATAAACAGTAATAACTATTCAACGTCTCGTAGCTTTCCTGACCCAGGGTCGCTACAATATGAAGTTATGAATCTTAACCCTCAGTTAAATTGACGTAACGTTATCATTTCATAAATAATAAACTCTTTGTGCTCGTTAGATCCTCGTAAATCTAATTATATCTCAAGTTTAGCCGCTACGGAGACGTCAGAGCCAGCGGAGCATTTATAAAAGTCCTGCCGAGATCAGGCTGCTCTCGGCGGCCACACAGCGCGCTGAGCGCCCGGCGCTGCGGAGGTCACTAAGCGAGCAGGACCTCAAATCTCCGGCGCATATATTTATTAGGCTGAATCTCGATAAACCGACCGCAGATTTGATGCTTAAACTACTAACTTCTCGGCTGAAAACATCCTTAAATTACATTCCGTGACTCAACAATAGTAGTATTTAGAATGTACAGACAATAACGCAAAATAAACGCTGTTCGTCTACAGGTCCAAGTGCTCGGGATCGATTGCTTCTGCCTTGCTCCCCGACTTGACCAATCCTGTTTAACAATGAGGTTCGGACCGCCCAGCTCATTTGAATATACGGACACATAAATGTCACACATAAATAAATGAAGAAATACGTGTGGACACATAAATAGAGAAATAAATAAATGAAGAAATACAGAAATAGATTTATTTAATGATGTTCTGTTGAGTTATAACTTAAATTTATTCATTCCTGTATTTATTTATTCATTTATTTAAGCATTTATTTATTTATTCCTGTATTTATTTATACATTTATTTCCGCATTTATTTATTAATTGCTATATTTATTCATGCATTTATTTATTTATATTTAAGTCATTTTAAGTCCTCCATAACGGACGCCTGAGCCACAGCCTCTTCTGTGACTCCTGGTTCCTCCCAGTAAACCAGGGGTATTCAACTAAAATGTTAAGAGGTCCAGTTAGAGAAATTTTCTTGAAGCAAAGGTCCAGAAGATCATAATGTCTAACTATTTAGTGTGATATATATAGCCTGGTAGTTGTATCAACATCTGCATGTAATCAATACCTTTCAAATCAAATGAATTCAGTACGATTAAAACACTTTTTAACAATATTTATTATCATGTAACATAGAACTGGACTGCAGATATGTATAATGTTCTCATGAACTAAATAAAAATAGGGCTGCATTTTAAAATAAAATAAATACAAAATGAAAATTGTGCATGTAATAATAAATAATAATAATCAAATAAAGTGCTTAACTTCAGAAAAATTAAATAAAGGGAGGAAAAGCTTAAATTTCCCATTTGTTTCACAGTCTCAAACAATTTTACAGATAATAAATCTCAACACATCTTAACAATTGAACAGTTTTAGAGCATCACTCTTGCATCCCACTCCCCACTTGTTTGCTCAGTGTGAGAATTGAGCTCTAGCTTGTCCTGCCAGGACTTTAAACCTGGGCTTGAATGGAGTCAGGGCCATCCTCATGCACATGTGGAGGTGCTCATTGGTGAGCTTGAACGATATTTATTTTGATGATATTCATCGTGGAGAAAGCTGCCTCGCAGTTGTAGGTGGAGCCAAACATGGTCAAGATGTATATGGCAACTTTCCTCAGACCTGGAAAAGCTGTCTCAGGGACCGTTTGGAGCCAGAAAGTGGAAGGGTCAGTTCTTAGAAACTGCTCTTTCAGGGACACATCTGCTTGGAGATCAACCAGTTGCATCTGGAGAGGCCCAGGATTTACCCATTTAAAGTGCTGTGTGACTTCCTTTGAGAACCCCCTGACATCAGTGATGATAAATGGGTTCTGAATGAACATGGTGAGCTGCTGTCCAAAGCTGAAGCTGTCAAAACGGTTGCTGAAGTTTACGATCAGCTTATCAATGAAGTCAACAAAAGAAGACGCATCTCTCTGTCCCTGAACCTGTTCCTGCACTGCTGGGAAGTGTGCACAGTCTCCCTGCAGGTCTTCCTTGAACAACTCAAGTTTCTTTTGAAAGGAGCGGACAGCGGTCATCAGTTCACAAATTGAATTGTCCTTGCCTTGTAGCCTCAAATTCAGTTCATTCAGATGTGCAGTGATATCAACCAAAAAGGCCACATTATCCATCTGTTTATCATTTCCTAAAAAGAGAGAAAACTGTGTTGCTTTCTGATGTGTTAGCTCTGCCAAAAAAGATGCTACTTCCCTCCTGATGGACCAAAAGCGCGCTAAGACCCTCCCTTTGCTGAGCCATCTCACATTATTGTGCAGCAAAAGATCATCAGCATTGGCATCAACTTCTCTGAGGAATTCCCTCAGCATGCGATGCTGGGTGGAAGAGGATGCCCTGAGAAAATTGATCATTTTCATCATTGTATTCATCACTTCAGCATGCTCATCTGACAGGGAGGCACAGAGGACAGATTGATGAATGATGCAATGGTAAGCTATGAGCTCTGGATTGTCCTCTTTCAGTCTTGCTACAGCTCCTTTCTCTCTCCCTATCATAGCAGGGGCTCCATCTGTGGCTATTGAAACCACTTGTGTTGGTTCTATTCCTCTCTTCGTTAACATCTCTTTAATGGCCAGGTAGATATCTTCTCCTCTTGTACTGGTCTGAAGGGGAGTGACACCTAACAGGTCTTCACAGAATGCTTTCTGGTCTGTGTTGAAAAACCTGACGTACACTAACAGCTGAGCATTGTCACAGATGTCAGTGGACTCATCCACAGCTAAGCCTACACATGGTGCCTTATGTATGGCTTCATTTAGCTGGGTTAGCACATCCTGAGTTAATATTTCACTTTTCTTTGTGGCAGATGTTGCTGACATGGGTATTTGCTTTATCTTATCACAAAGCTCTTGTTTTGGTTTTCCGTCAAGTAATGTTTCAGCGACGACACTCATGCATTCTTTGACAAGCCCTCCATCAGTAAATGGCTTTTTGTGTTGCCCCAAAATCCAAGCAACTCTGAGGGAACACTCATGAGCACGTTGTTGGGCAGTGAACGTGTGGCTCAGGATCCTGGTGGACTGTTCATATTGGGCTGTGAGACCACTTATTTTCTGTGATCTCACCTCGGATTTGAGTGGGTATGTTTGTTCAAAACCTTTATGTTTTGTCTCATAATGGCGTTTCACATTGCCACTTTTAATAAGTGCCACGGTTTCTGAACATATAAGACACACTGGTTTTGTGCTCCCTGTGGGAAGTATGAACAGAAATGAGTTTGTCCATTCCGGATTAAATGCTCTATTTTCGCTGTCAACTTTTCTTTTTTTGGAGAGCGACATTTGTTCCTTATGTTTCTCTCCCTTTCTCTGTCTCACTCGCCTTTTTCTCAACTTTCTCCGGCGCAGTTGTCCGTTTCTCTCCCTTTCGCTGTCTCACTCGTCTTTTTCTCAACTTTCTCCGGCGCAGTTGTCCGTTTCTCTCCCTTTCGCTGTCTCACTCGCCTTTTTCTAAACTTTCTCCGGCGCAGTCGTCCGTTTCTCTCCCTTTGTTTTCTACATGTATCGCTATCTTTCTGTAGCGCTGTCTGTTGAGACGTAATGTTTACCGCCGAGAATGCATAGATTTGATTGGCTGAGTGGTATCACGTGGGATGGCTTAACTCGCATGCAATTGGTCTGTGCGTTTCCGCATCCGCTAAACCACTACCGTAAAGACTGCAAAAGCTGCGCCGCGCCGCCGGGTAAAAAAATTAAAACACCCCGTCAGGTTTTAAATCATAACCTTCTGTTTTGGCTGGCGGTCCGGGTCCGCATGGGACGGCCTCTGGGTCCGGACCCGGACCGCGGTCCGCCAGTTAGTGACCTGTGCAGTAAACCATCTCTGTTCCTCAGGTTCATGGAGAACCTGCAGGCCGAGGTCCAGGAGATGGAGTTCCTGCAGTTCTCCAGAGGTATGGACACCATGCGGAGAGAGGACTTCGCGGAGTGGCTGCTCCACTACACCAACGTGGAAGACAACGAAGTCTACTGGCAGAACATTAGGAGGAGGATCCCCGCCGGCCAGGTGAGAGGAGCCCCCGCCCCCCAAAAGGTCATACAGTGTAGCACACGGGTTCAGTGGACCTCTTGTCTTTCAGAGTATCACATTTGATGAGTTCAAAGCCTTCTGCCTCTTCGCCAACAACCTGGAGGACTTCGCCTTCTCCGTGAAACTGGTGACCGGAGCCAACCGTCCCATTGGAATGGGTGAGTCCCAGTGGTGTATAGTAAAGTATTTATACTAGTGGTGCTAGCTTGCAAGTTAAATCACTGGTTAGTCACGTTATTGCGCAAACTAGTGCTCTCAAATCCGCATTCTTCTGATCCCCAATGATGCCCAGGATGCTAACTTAGCTAGCGACTACATGAGTAGATGACTGATGTCATGACGGAAGCAGACATGGAAACACCTGCTACTCCCACAACAAACAATGGTGGTGACGAAGACCAGCACCGGATTGGAGTATATCTTTGGCGGGGGTGGGGGGAGACAGGTGTCTGGTCTTTAATGTAGCTATACATGGTGTATGTTAGGCTAACGTTCGCGTCAATCAAATGAGACGGCTAGTGTAGTAGACAGCTGTGTGTGAAGCTGGACACGCCTCTCGCTGCCTCCGCGGCCTGTGAGAAGGACTTTAGCATCGCAGGACTAGTCTTCAGCCCAGAAGGTTCTTTTGAAGATGAACAGGACATTTCTCAGTTTCAAGTCATGGCTGGGTTTAGTTTTGATCATGTCGAGTCATTTTGTGGATGATCAGATCGTTTTCTGATGGTAGAAGTCGCCCAATTGCAGATTCAGCTTGAGCAACAGAGGAAAACTTTAAACGCACTGTTACAACTCCTTCGTAGTGTCATACTGCTTTTCAGAGAAATATGATAAGTTCATAGTAGATGCAAAAGTATACTTATGTGCAATATATTATGTTGAATATTGTCGCTCCTGGATGGATCACAGGCGACCCAATTATCTGTCCTTCTGTACACATTACATCTATTGCATCTGTCCATCCTGGAGAGGGATCCTCCTCTGTTGCTCTCCTGAAGGTTTCTTCCCTTTTTTCCCCCTGAAGGGTTATTTGGGAGTTTTCCCTGGTCCGATGTGAGGTTTTGGGACAGGGATGTCTATGTGTACAGATTGTTAAGCACTCCGAGACAAATGTGTAATTTGTGAAATTGGGCTATAAAAATAAACTGAATTGAATTGAATTTTCAACACAACTCCTTGGTGGCCACAGCACCCTTTGCTTTTTTCTTACCTGCATTCACTTGTACTTTTACTTTCAATACTTAAGTACATTTAATATCAGAAAATTACCCTTGATACTCAAGTACAGTATATATCAGATACTTTAATACTTTTACTCAAGTAGTATTCACATAGGTGACTTTCATTGTCCAGTACGGTATCTTTACTTTTACTCAAGTATTGCTTTCGGGTACTTTAACCCCCACTGGTGAGTCCTCTGTGGAGCATAATGTGGGGTGTGGAGCACACTGAATGAGAAGCAGGTGACGCCATCGTTTTCCTTTCTTCTCGCCGCAGCCCAGTTCAAACGAGCCGTGAGGATCGCCACGGGCCACGATCTGTCCGAGAGCGTGCTGGACACGGTGTTCAAACTGTTTGACATGGACGGAGACAACTGCCTGAGCCACAAGGAGTTCATGGGCGTGATGAAAGACCGTATGCTGCGAGGTCTGAAGGTGAGTCCCGTCTGCTGTTACTCAAAGCCACACATACGGCCTTCTGGGACGTCCAGATACTCCCACTCCCACATCTGGATGCTGAATATGGATGCAGCCGGGAGCTGCTTAGCTTAGCATAAAGGAAAGCCGCTGAACTCCAAAGACAACGGTCCCACCAGCCTCTCTAAGGCTCACTCACTAATTAATCTGCAACTCCATGCAGAAAATGTTTTGCATATTTCCCAGAATTCTTCTTCTTACAAATTATTTAATAAAATTGACAGATAAAATTAGAGGGCAAGAGTGATCCTTTTTAGTATCTCAAAGATTAATTTGGTAATTACGTTGTAGACTGACAGATTTTGAATAAGCGGTGCTGTCGGATAACCGCCGTCTCGCCCTCAGGTGAAGCATCAGAACGGCCTTTCCGGTTACTGGAGGTGCGTGAAGCGCGAGACCCTGAAAGCAGCCAAGGAGGCCCTGGGAGCAGAGACCGGGTGCCCCTTCTGAACCACGTCAAACAAAGGATTTACACCACGATCTTGTGTATAGATGCTAGGTTTACAGATCACCTGTCTGATGTTGGCTAAAGAGCAGGTTCTAGTTGTGTTTACAAGACATTTGTATTATTTGGTGCAGTGCTGTGTGCTTAAATCAAGTCGTGCGTTTTCTATTCAGAATGTGTGATTGCTTTCTCATGACGTTTGCACTCTAGACATTCCCACACGTCTGGAACGTTCACGTCCTTTTAATTCAGTCACCAATCATGGTTTTTCCAATGGCTCCTTTTTTTGGTGTGGGGTTTTCACCTTTATTTTTTAAAATATTTATCAAATAGTTTCTTAAAAATGCCGTTGTCTCAACTTTGTGCTGCACGTGAGGCTGAAAGAATAAAGTGTCTGACTCGTAACTTTTTTGTAATTTATTGTAGAATTGACCTGTTCAGGTCACATGAGTATGTGGGTTAACCATTGAAGATTGGTGCTAATTATCTTACCATACAGACAATAAAAAATAAAAAAAGTAAATAGACAAAGACAAGCTTACTCTGTGATAGATGAACAAATTTGTGTCTGACGACAAGGTCATCAGTGAGTACAGCATACACGGCTACAATACAATAAAATTACATTGAGCATGAAGCCATCTTTGGTCTTCTTATCACTATAAACAAATACATAGAAATTTGTATTGTATCAAAAATAGAAATTACATAGCCATATTGAAAGTAAATTCACATTTTTGACATACAATAAGAGGAGAATACCTAAGAGACATTGTGGGATTACATTTTTCATTTTTTTTTCATTCAATCCTTGGCTTTTAAAGGACCAATTGGTTTTGCCACATTTTGAACATTCATTAGTTTCGTTTTAGAAAGAATTGCCAAGATTCTGTCAAATGTCGCTGTCCCGTGCAGAACAAAAGGACCATAACAGATTGTCATTTCTAAAACAAGCGTGTGCTTTCTAGCCTGGGCTTTGACGAGGCCGCCGCTGCTCTGAAACAAAGAGGGGAAGAGATTTGGTTCAGGACTCCACATTCGGCTGGACGCAAGCAGCTCGGCCTTCGCAGGTGAGCCACCCCCCCTCTTCTTTCGTTAGCGTGGTGTGTGTGTGTGTGTAGCTGTTTTCCTGGGGTTCAGTCATTCTGTTCTCAGAGGCACACATGATGAACTGCAGCCGAAGTGGACCTCTGCTCGAGATAATAGGGAAGTGCTTTCAAAGTGTTTGATCCACTGTGAGGGAAGAGAAGAAGAAAAATGGATCAGGATTTTAGGAATTTATAATAAACAGTAGATTAGAAATGAGGATTTCTTTTCTAACCGAGCAGGGATTGGTTATTTTAGGCGAGTTATACATCGATAAAATAAAAATTTCTGATTAATGCTTTCATAAATGTTATGCCACTCGTCTGAGGTCCAGGTCAGTCACGTATACGACTAGAACATGTTGCTGCACAAGTACAAAATGGGATATGAAAAGGTCAATTCATTCCTAAAAAGTCTTGCCCTTAAAAGTTGGTGAACCCTGCAGAAAGCCCAAGTTCTAATATACACAACTGAGAAAGGACGATGACCCGCTCAACAGATCAGCCACACGGAGTTCGAGGTTTGTAATCCAAGTTCAATAATAATAAACAGGACCATGTTTCTTATTTGCAATAACCTCTTTTGCATCTTTTTTTTTTATTGGGGACTTTGATAATGTTGGTTGAGAGTAGTTTAATCCACTTTTTAAAACTTAAAACAGACTTTCCTAGAAAAAATGTTTCCTAACTTAAAAAAATAGGGGATGGCTGAAAAAGCAAATGTGGGGGGGTGGGTCTTGGGTGCTCCCAAAAAAAAATTAGCGTCTGCTATCGAGCCTTCTATTCATGCAGCCGTCCGCTGCCATGTCCGATCCTGGCCAACGTCCATATTCCGGTCCATCACGCTTGTGTACTGATCAGTCAAGACACGCATATCAACTCAGTGTTCCGTCACCGAAATCTCAGTATCAATCCACGATACGATAATCCCGATCATGGTATCTGCCGATCGCCGATCCGATACAACGAATCATGGATTTGATGTTGATTTCTAATTGTTGTAGCATGTGTAACTATGATATAGAGAATATAATATATAATAAACAACATTAAAGAACAAACATAAATTTAAACATTTTTTTATTTATTTAAATTTTTTAATTTAAAAATGTTGATTTTGATACATTAAAGATGATTATATTTGGAGATGTATATTATTATCATATGTATCAATTTTTCCTGGAACTCTCATTCTATATTTTCTTACTTTTTTTCTATATACAAAACTTTACTTATTTTTTAAAAACTCTTCCTTGGTCCAGTAAAATGTTTAAAATAAGTAATAATTTTTATAAACTATCATAAACTAATCAGTTCATTACATCACATTATTTACTTTTATATTTTGTTAGTGTATGATATTTGTCGATATTTGTTTCACGGATGTTTTGATACCGGATAGTTTTTTTCTTTTTCTTTTACCGGAAAAAACCGGATGTTCCTTCTTAAATCTTCCGCAAACTTATCAAAACCCCTCGCGAATGATCATCGATGGCAGAGCAGACATCTGAGAGTCAGCTGGGAGTGAGAAGATTCAAGAGAGGACGGAGAGATTGGGACGGGAGTGGGAGGATGGATCCCCCTCTCTCTCCTCTGACTCTCCTCTCCTCGTTGTGTCTCTTCTCCGTTGTGCGTTGCCTCTCCTACACAGTAGCCCCCCCACTCACACACACCAGCTTTCTTCTTCTTTTTCGTTTCGCTTCTTCTTCTTTCTTCTTCTATGTCGGTTAGCAAACCAGTCAACCATTCATATTAAACCGCTATATAGTGGCTAGAGTGTAGAACAAGTTTTGTAAGCAACAAAATAAAAATAAAAAAAAAAAAAAATCTGTTAATTTACTGGTCAGCATGCGCGAGTTGATGAAAAATTTACTCGCACTGTGTCTAATTTTAGGCGCAAAATGCGACCATTTGGTCGCAGTCTGGAGCCCTGTAATCTGTTTAGTTTGTCATATTTAAAACACACATACTTTAAAGAAATTGTTCACGAGTAGAAGAATAGAAGAAGAATATACACTTTTATTAATCCCCAAGGGGAAATTAGTTCTCTGCATTTAACCCATCCTTAGTTATTAAGGAGCAGTGGGCTGCAGTGAAGCGCCCGGGAAGCAACTGGGGGTTCAGTGCCTTGCTCAAGGACACTTCAACTTGCAACTAATGGGGAGAGCGGGGATCGAACCCACAACCTTGCGGTTGCAGGACGGCCCTCTTACCCCACTGAGCTAAAGCCGCCCCCGTACCCAGCTCTGTTGGCAATAGAACGCAACACCTCACTGTCACCTGTTTGTCTGCTGTCACCTACCTGTTTGCTGTCACCTGTCTGCTGTCACCTGTCTGTCACCTACCTGTCTGCTGTCACCTGTCACCTGTTTGTCTGCTGTCACCTGTCTGTCACCTACCTGTCTGCTGTCACCTGTCACCTGTTTGTCTGCTGTCACCTGTCTGTCACCTACCTGCCTACCCGTCTGTCTCTTTCCAGTGGACCCTAATCAGACTGATTTATACATTTACATACTTTGTTGTCATTTGTTTTTCGTGTCTAACAACGAAATATCATCTCGTCTCTCGTCCATGTTTCTATTGGTCAGAATTAGGCCTCATGTATTCGCTTTGCACATGTTCTATGAGCCTCTGTGTTGCACGTCTTAGTGTCCTGAATGATGTTTCTACTCATTAATATTCTCTTTTATTGCTTCTGCATGCTTATAAAATGGTACATGATGCGTGACTTTGTAATTTCAATGCCATATTATTTTTTTAGGATGATTTTGTAACAAAACAGCCTCTTGGCCAACTCTCGCCCATTGAGAGAAACGTTTTATTCATATGCACTGTTCCTACCAAATGAAGCAATAAAATAAAAGAATGTTTAGTTAAAGCGAATGTCCATCCCTCCGGACCCTCGTATTGTCTGATCTGAGGCAGACGTGTGTGTGTGTGTTCTCATCGTCTTACCATTCACCACAACAAGATGGAGACGTCAAGGGTCGCTCTCCTTCTTCACCGTCACATCTCCGTCTCCTGCCAGGATGGTCGAGATCTCTCCCTGCATGAAGGCCCAGGGCACGGAGGAGCCGGCCAGGGGACAGCGCTCTCCGCTGGGGCAGTACACCTCCCCGCCTTGACCCTGGCTGCGGATGAACCCCCGGGTGCAGGGGAAGCAGAACTTGTGGTGCGGGACGGAGGGACACTGGACAAAGTGGGTGTCCTCGAGGCGCTCTCTGCAGAGGGTGCAGCACAGCAGGGTGCCCTGGGGATTGCTCGTGGACTCCCCGGCGCTGCTGCTCTGCGCCGCGTTCAAACCCTGCCCCAAGGCGGCCTGGGAGACTGAGGGGGAGGCGGTGGAGGGGCTGCCGCTGGTGGGGCGCCCGGCTGAGGAGGAGTGGGCCGTCGACATGCCGGGGCTATCTCTGGCCATCTGGCCGGAGCTCAGGCTTTCTGCGACTCCCATGAGTGCCGAGATGGGCGAGGGCTGGCTGTGTAAACGGGGCGGGCCTTCTTGTGGGACGGCCATGCCAGGGAGCGGTTCCATGCCGGAGTACGCGCCCCGGGGCCACGGCTCTCTCGCCGGGTGATCGGGCCTCCCTTCGCTCTCTCCATTCTCGGAGCCCGGCGAGGCCTTGCGGCGGCGAGTTGTGCTCTTTGTCGGTACAGAGCGTCCGGCGGTTGCCATGGGCAACCCCGCATCCAGCTGGGGCAGGACCTCTGGAATCGGGGGCTCTTTGAACATGCGCACGCCATCGTTCAGCAGCTCGGACAGCCCACGCCAGTCCCCCGAGCCCTGCCGCTTCTCGTATTCCACATAGCGCAGCCCAGAGTTCACCGCTTTACCTGCGTCTTTGGCCGAGTCGCGGAACATCTGCCTGACCAGGTCCGGGACTCCAGAGAAGATCATCCCGGAGCCGCCGGGATACTCCACAAACACCTTCAGCTCAAACTCCGGCGATGTGCTAGTGTCGAAGGCCAGAACGCGGCCCATCAGGTTGTGGTCCTTCCTGAAGCGCACGTTGAAGGGGACGCAGCTGCTCAGAGCCACGAGCACGTCCCGGACCGCTTTGGGGCGGTTGGGCCAGCCTTCAACCCGGCAACGGGCCACCTCATTCAGTTCCGCCATCACTTCATTGTTCCTCCACAATGCAGGATCTATACCCACCAGAGCAGAGGTGCTAGCACCCACGCCCAGGGCCACTACCTGTCTTCTGCCAGAGTCACCCATTATGGGGCCAGCTGAGACAGCGATTGGCGTGGGCCCTGCCCTGGAGCCTGACATGGGGGCTAGAAGCCCATGGGGGGCCGCTACTAACCCCTGAGCTATCAATGCATGGGATATGGTGCCATGGAGACTAGGAACTGCCCCAACTATAGCCCGGCGTGTGTTTGGGCTGTGTCTGCTGCCCTCTGACAGGGCCACATCTTCAGCTCTATGCAGCCCATTGGGGAGGCGAGAAGACACCCCATACTCCCCCCTCCCCCTATCCATACGCTCTCCATGCTGCCGCCCTGCTTCAAGGGGCCCGGCCGAGCTGGGTTTGCCCTGCTGAGGACCGGGGGACCTACCGTCTAAAACTCCGTGCGTGCTCTTCAGTTGCCTGGCAGTTTCGATGAGGAGCTCTATTCTGTCCGCCCCGTCGTAGTTGACACATCCCCGGCACACGGCCTCGCTGAACTCCCACAGCATGGCCCACGGCATCTTGGGCAGATCGCAGAGGTAGCACCACTGCCGTCTGGAGGAAGGCTGCGAGGCGGAGGACATGTTGTTTACAGGCCCTCGACCAAACTTTCTTCGGGAGGCCTACACGTTACGGTCTGCGTTTGTCAACAGTTCTTCTCTTCTCAGACGCCACCACGCCACGCGCCGCGCATTTTACGATGTAAACGAAACAAGAGAATGAGCTCAACACGCGACCGCGGACGACGGCATTTAAAAGTTGGCGACGTCTTCTTTCTCGATTTGTTCGTGTCGGTCTGTGTGGAAGGAAGTAAAATGTTATAAGACACCGGAAACACCTACACGACTGAGGCGGAGGGCACCATGGGAGTTGTAGTTTATTTGGGCTTCCACCGGTTTCTTTTCTCCGGTATTTTTAACGCTACAACATTGTACGAACTCGAGTAACGGCTCACAGGAGAGTATCATGAACCAAGAGGTACGAGTTGTTTTACATCCAGTTATTAAGAGACAGCACTTCCGGGGTAGCGGGAATCCGCACCTCTGAATGAACTACAACAGTTAACGTCAGCTAACGTGATCTGCATCAAGTTAGAACCCCTTTACTACTCTTGATACCGTTTATGTGACGGTCCTGTCAGTTAGCCAGGGAGCAGTCACGTGGTGTCCTAGTAGAGCATGCTACCTGTGTTGTGAGCCGAGACGCGCTACGTCTTCAGAGACGAACTTGGAGTTGAGATGTATTTGTTAAATATTTTTTTCAAACATGTTTCAAGGTGTAAGAATGGTCCTTCCGTGTTTTAACAATTATTTTATGTATGTACGCAACTTATTTAATCAGTGTGGTCTATAATTAAAAAATACAAGTATATTGCATATACTTTGTGTAATTTGGATATTCTGCTTACTTCATAAAAACATGTTTAGGTGAATAAGTAAAACGGGAAATTATTTTTATTTTTAATTTCTTTTAAACTGCTTTAATTTATCTAGCACTTGTGAATACAAATGGTAATACTGAAAATAATGCAGTGCAGGTTTGAGTGCATTATGCTACACACAACCTGTGTGTAGAGATGGGGCTTCAGCCCCAATCCAAGCTACCTAATGCTGCTACAGGGAAACTGAAACCACTAACTCTTCGAGTTATTCCAGCCAAAGTTATATTCACAGTATTGTTTACTACAAAAGGTGACAACGGCGTCTTGACAGAGGCTTTAGCTGATAACCCTCTACTTCATCTCCGCCCATCTTTAATCTTCCTTGTGATAATCCCCTATAGTCCAGGTAACAATATACAGAAGGCATCTGAACCACTGCAGGAAGAGGTGTCAGAAAACTCCAGCCGCTTCTCTGGAGGAACGTGCCAATATATTTGTACTTCCCTGTGAACATGGAGGCTTCCCTGTCAAGAGTGACGAAATGAACGATACAATACAAATTATCTCTGGAGACCTGAACACTGGTTATATGAGTATTCACATCATGGTTACTGTTCGACATGATTCAACAAAACCAACAAACTGAGGTCAGGGTAGTGCTTTTTCCTCCTCTTTCTTTCTTCAAATATTGTGTTAGATACATACAAAACAAAAGTGATTGAAAACATGATAAAAGTAAATACATCATACAAAACCATAGTTTAAACATGTTCTAAAGCAATGCAGTCCTAGTTGTTGTCAATACTGACAGAACTGTAGAGAACACAGACATTACAAATGGTTTGTGTGGAGTGTTCAGTTGGCATGGTGTGTGGTTGAGAAACACAGCTTCAGGGTGTAGGGGTAAGGCCCACCTGGAAGGGGAAACAAACAAAAACATTCATTTAAAAAAAAAAAGAAGGTAAAAGACAAACTGAAGGCGATATAACATGTACAGTATACGGCAAAACTAATACATTATTGCAAAGATGATAACTTACTGGGATTTTTCATCTGGAAATGGTTAATCAGAGCTAGGGCTTCCATAGCATCGTTGATGGTTTCCCACTCCAGGAGGCCAGATGAACTCCGCTCACCTTTTGTACCAGACACAACAGGACTGACAAGGTTACTACAATAAATAATACTCCACTGTGTGTTAACGTTGTTTAATTATTACACCCATCCAATTAATACTACCCAGTCTTTACTTCACTTTATAAAAAATATATAAGACAGCATCTTCCATAATAATATTATACGCTTGGCCTGGTCGTAGCTCATAGTACTCACTCTTTCCGGTAAAAAGTTTCACACTGGTGGGGCTCTTGATTCCCAGTTCTTCACAGGCCTGGAAGGAAAGACCAGTCTCAGTGGAAGCTTGAGCCGCTGGTGTATGAAAAATGTGCACCTCACAAATGAAACCCTGGCGGCTTTCTTTACCTGGTTGAAGATCTCTGGAGAGATGTCGGGCTGCGCGTTGAAGAAGTGTAAGACGTTGCTGGGGTGCTGAATTCGGTTCTTGGCCGCCTGCTCCGAGGAGGTGAAGCGGTTGTTGCGGGATCCGTGGAAATCTTTGAAGCTGCTGGTGTTGTCCTCCAACTGGTAGCACTGTCCTGGCACAATAGCCTGCTGCTTGGAAACACTGCCAGGGGGAAAGGTCAAAGGTTGTACATCCAGCTCTGCATCTTTGTACAGTCTAGTTTCTTGTTTTGGAATTGTCTGGACAGCTGCTCTTACCAAACATTGAGTTTCTGTCCAAAAAGGAAGTTGTTGTTGAGGTGAGTGATGGCCCTGTCCACAGAGTAACAGTCTCCCATCTCCACCATTGCTGCTCCAGGCTTACTCTTCATGAACTTAATCTGAAGGAAGAAAAACTAGCTGACTCGCAAAAAAAACAACATGAAACATGATCTGCAAATGGCGATTATTTTCTTTACCAGTAAGGTTGTTTTGTTTATTAAGGCCATGACTTCAATTTGCATGTATTCTTTAACACTCTAAAACATGGACTAGTTATTTACAAATATTTTGATAAATCCGTTAAAGATGACAAATACGCCTGTCACGCATCTGTTCTATTCAACTCCAGCAATCGCTAAAAATCAAACAAACACATGACATATTCTGCGATGTATGCCGCTATCAGCTTTTGGTGTCCACGGTGTGTTCCACTCACCCTCTCTATATTGCCGTAGAGGCAGAAGATGTTGAAGACCTTGTCGGCGTTGACCTTAGCGGACTCAAGGCCATAAACCATGAGAACCGGGGAGTCGGCGTGAGGACCGTACTCTGGGGGTGGCGGCCCATAACTTGGGCCGTAGCGCTGGCTACCGCGACCGCGCCCGCCCATACCGGGTCCCATGCGGTGGGGAGGAGGCGGGCCGTAGCTGTCCTCATTGTAGTTATGATAACCTCCTTGTGGGCCACCTTCATCAGAGGGGACAAACAACATTTGAGGTACAGCTACAGTCTTGGGAGTGTGATCCATACCTTCAAATGTCAGACCAATATCTTCATGGGATATTTACCATAGTCAGGTGGGTGGTCTCCCAGAAGAGCTGGCTGCCTCTGGCGTTTGTTAGGATTGGCATTGGGGTCTAAAATGGTTCAAATAAAAGTTGCCTATAAAACAGCTTCCTTGTCAAATAGCCAACATGTACCGTAGCCTACTAAAGGACGTGTTTGTGATTGACATGCAACAAAGGGGGCTAATACTGTAGATGTTTAAAAAAGGATGCAGGCTCTATTTTGCTAATCCAATACGTGACATAATGGAGATTTTTTTTTTTTAGCAGAGATTTTTGAAAAATAGCTTTCATCCTATATCAGCCATCCCAGTACAAACACACACACACCTTGTGAATTGTTCCAATTGCCTTCACCATCAGCATCTGTGCAGGTACACATATAAAAACGTCAAATCCAAATAAACATTAGAGTATAAATTTGGCAACACTATATCATCATCCTATTACATGCTCGACAATTACATGGAGTAGAAAGACCCAGAAGACCATCAGAGGGTAAAATCTGCATCAGTGCTGTGAACTCTAAGCATGTGTTATTGAAAACTATGAGAACTATACAGGTTCAAACAAACCAGGATACGACAGACGTAGAATATCAGAAGTGAATTGATAAAATTGTTTTGACTAGATTACATTACTCAAGAACCGAAGAAATTACACCAGATTTGTAGACTGCGCTTAAAGTAATCAACAAAAAAGTGAGTACTGATTTTTTCCCTATCATATTTGATGTAAGAAATGATCTGTTCAACCAAACCCAAAGTGAATTATCTGCACAGACAAAAAGTTCATCAAGGCAACTTCCTGTAGTTTAGCAGATTGACAATCTAGTCATGGCGATTCAATATGAAAACAACATGTAATGTTCTCATTTCAAATTGAAATGTTAGAAATGATATTATTAACATTCAGTTAGTTTGCTTATGACATCCAATCCGTACACACTGCGATACGAACACTAGGAGATTGTGTATGAAACGCCAGAGAGTGCACTGAATTGATTTGAAAATGAATTTATCTTTGTCTGGTGGATTGCAAAATCCATATACACTACCGTTCAAAAGTTTGGGATCACTTAGAAATGTCCTTATTTTTCAAAGAAAAGCAGTTTTTTTCAATGAAGATAACATTAAATCAATCAGAAATACACTCTATACATTGTTAATGTGGTAAATGACTATTCTAGGTGGAAACGTCTGGTTTCTAATGAAATATCTCCATAGGTGTATAGAGGCCCATTTCCAGCAACTATCACTCCAGTGTTCTAATGGTACATTGTGTTTGCTAATCGCCTTAGAAGACTAATGGATGATTAGAAAACCCTTGAAAACCCTTGTGCAGTCTATTCTTGTTCTTAGAAATGAAGGCTATTCCATGCGAGAAATTGCAAAGAAACTGAAAATTTCCTACAGCGGTGTGTACTACTCCCTTCAGAGAACAGCACAAACGGGCTCTAACCAGAGCAGAAAGAGAAGTGGGAGGCCCCGGTGCACAACTCAGCAAGAAGACAAGTACATTAGAGTCTCTAGTTTGAGAAATAGACGCCTCACAGGTCCTCAACTGGCAGCTTCTTTAAATGGTACCCGCAAAACGCCAGTGTCAACGTCGACAGTGAAGAGGCGACTCCGGGATGCTGGCCTTCTAGGCAGAGTGGCAAAGAAAAAGCCATATCTGAGACTGGCCAATAAAAAGAAAAGATTGGGATGGGCAAAAGAACACAGGCATTGGACAGAGGAAGATTGGAAAAAGGTGTTATGGACAGATGAATCCAAGTTTGAGGTGTTTGGATCACACAGAAGAACATTTGTGAGACGCAGAACAAGTGAAAAGATGCTGGAAGAGTGCCTGACACCATCTGTCAAGCATGGTGGAGGTAATGTGATGGTCTGGGGCTGCTTTGGTGCTGGTAAAGTGAGAGATTTGTACTAGGTAAAAGGGATTTTAAATAAGGAAGGCTATCACTCCATTTTGCAACGCCATTCCATACCCTGTGGGCAGCGCTTGATTGGAGCCAATTTCCTCCTCCAACAGGACAATGACCCAAAGCACACCTCCACATTGTGCAAGAACTATTTAGGGAAGAAGCAGGCAGCTGGCATGCTGTCTGTAATGGAGTGGCCAGCACAGTCACCAGATCTCAACCCCATTGAGCTGTTGTGGGAGCAGCTTGACCGCAAGAAGAGTCTATCAAGCCAATCCAACTTGTGGCAGGTGCTTCAGGAAGCGTGGGGTGACATTTCAACAGATTACCTCAACAAATTAACAGCTAGAATGCCAAAGGTCTGCAATGCTGTAATTGCTGCAAAATGAGCATTCTTTGACGAAAGCAAAGTTTGAAGAAAAAAATTAATACTTCAAATACAAATCATTATTTCTAACCTTGTCAATGTCTTGACTATATTTTCTATACATTTTGCAACTCATTTGATAAATAAAAGTGTGAGTTTTCATGGAAAACACGAAATTGTCTGGGTGATCCCAAACTTTTGAACGGTAGTGTAGATACTAAACAGATTAATAACGTTGTTGTTTCGGCTGGTGGGCGGAGAAAATCTAGTAGGCACTTGCACATTTCATGAGCATTTGGCCGTTGACTGGTGATAATCTACAACCCTGACTGAAGCGGATGTTGAGTTGACACTAAATCGGTGGCTGCTTATAATGCAGCTTGCTTATTGAATGTGCAACTCAAGTACACGTCAATAAGCAATATGAGAAGAGATCACTGGGAGTAGTCACCAAATATTGTGACTTTAAATCGGAACAAACACGACCCCCACAACCCATTCTGCATAGAATGTTGCATTATACATACAATCTGAATATAAAACATTTAGATTTTTTTCCTACCTATTTTATTCCCATTATACCTTAACTTGAAAGGACACTATCAACTGTTGTTATGTCATACTAACATGTCACCAACAGATGTGACAGCAACCAGTGAATAGTGCTAAACAAAATAAAAACAATCTGCACTAGAAACAAAATCCAGATCTGCAAAACAAAATCCTGATTATATATCTGACCATGCAGCAGTCTACTGTGTAATATACCATCTTACAAGACAGTAACATCTCAATCTAACACGACCTTAATGAAAGAAAGTGTTTTTCTTGGATACCATGATTGTTCAAGTACTGACTGACCCCACTCATTCCCTTGTACGGTAAGGCACGTGGTAACCCGACATGAGGTAGTATAACCAGACAAAAAAAGAAAAGAAAAAAAGACTATAAAATGTAGCAAGACAATTCAGAGCCAGTTTGTCAATTCCATGACTGACATCTGTTGTTTGCTAATGTTGCTGTGGGCCTTTACCATATTGTAGTGTTAACATGATGGCTAAACAATTCAACAATAGTCACGTTGTTTTCACTTCACAATCATTTTCTACTTTTAACCATCCAGTCAGATTATGAATGCATCATTCTGTCAAGTACTTACAGCACCACACATGGAGCATGGGACACAGTGGGCAGGTAGGGGGCAGTCTTCAGCAAGGATGCTACCTCCCAACCTCTTGACTCCAGCCTCAACTCATTCTCCCTCTTCAGTCTTTTCTTCCTTCTTCCCTTCCTTGTATTCCAACCACCAGAAAGAAAAATACATCCACGCTGGGTTTTGACTTGCTGCTTGTTTGTTTGGACCGTTCCAATTCAAAGGGCTCATTTCCAGCTTACCGTGCTCTGACCACAAAGCTGGACATTTGCACCGTTTGAGAATGGTCTGTCTGTCCAGACACACTGAGCCAAACCTGCATCACACGGGAGGCGTTAAAGGCATCAACTATGGGCCAGTGCAACAAAAAAAAAGGAAAATGAAACAACACAAGAACACAGAGAGGAGGGGAATGGGGGAGAAGGTACAGGGGAAAAAAACAAAACACCAGAGCCCATAAATGTAGGAAGCTTTAGGAAAAGATTTTTGAATCTGTTTGCCTCTGTGCTTGTATGCTTGATAGGTGTTTGATGCTTGTGTCTTCGTCGGCCCCCCTGTGGATATTTCTTCTCGTGTAAAAAATGGCTGCTCACGTGATGCCTGCTTATTTGGTTTATTAGCCGTCAGCCACTGGCAAAGCAGAAAAGGCGTGACGATGTGCCGTCATGGCGGTTCAGCTGTGTGTCGCCGTGGATATTCGGCTCGTTGTTTTGTGTTCGCCCAAGGATGGTAGACGAGCGGTGTTAGCATCTGAGAAAGGGAATGGCCTCTTTTTTGTTTGTTTACTGCCCCAGTGTGCGCTTGCGTCTGTTCCCTGGTCAGGCTGAGTGTGTCTGAAACACTCCGCTGTTGCTCGCTGTGGTTGTGTTATGGCTGGCACATCCCAACGACCAAGACACTTGCCTCTCGGCCCTCATCATCAATATGTTGTGACTCCTCGGTGGGCTCTGCGGATGAGATGTGCTGTACAGGCAGAGAGGTGGGGGTAGATGCTTATCAATCTGTCAACGTCAGTCTGTGGTGGATATGCGAGGTGTCTGTTCACGTGGCCTTGGGAGTATTTATGTCCCTCAAAACTGAAATGGTGGCTACTGACCACCGCCAAAAGATAAAATGGACTCCCATGTCAGGTGGTGGAGGTAGCGGTGATGATGGACTTGGAATAAGGAAGTACTGAGTTGAGGTTGTGTTCCGGAATCTGTTGCCCCACTGTGTCCGATGTATGCCACAGAGCAGATGTACATTAGCTGTGGCTGTGGGTGCTGTTATGCTGTAGCTGGAGAGGTTGAAGTAAGCCTGTATGAGTTTGCACAGTGAGGACACAAGGAGTACCTCTGGCTCGCTAGGCAGCACAAACCATAAGAAAGATGTCAAACACCTGTATAAGACTCGCAATGTACATGTTGTGGTCCTCGTACAAGAAAATACAACTACATCATTTAACAGCGATTGGCCCAAAAAAACAACAACACTAATACACTTAAGTAAAGTATTTGTCTGTAATCGGGTTTAAAACAACAGTATTGCTGACCACATAGTATGTAAGGCAAATGTGAATTGCAGTATCAGCTTCTCCATCCCATTGCCAATAATCTAACTACTTAACAGTTTGCCTATTTGCTTGGAGCAGTATCTTGTATTTTAACCTGCATTTTGTCATTGTAGTGGCAGAGAATAATCTGTCATCATAAAGTGAGTAGCTGATACATATTCTTTCATGGAGGTTTCAGGCAAGCAAGGAGCTGTATTTTAAGTTCTTAATTTTTAAACAAATTGTTTTAGCATTACATCAACACAACACATATCCAATTAACAAATGATGTAAACTATACCTTTTTTTAAAAAATGTTCAAATGATCTGGTCTTTGACAAAAATATTGATTTGAAAGCTGAACAATGTTGATGCAGTTTGTTTCTAACATACGTTGCACAATAAACGTTCCCATGAAATAGAATAGTAATGTTCTCGTGTACCAGATCTGTTCAAAGATTAGATGCAAAACATAGCAACTAACTTAACCCAGCATGACTGTTAGATGTCATTTTAATTTTTTTAAATATAAAGTATTTACTTGAAACATATGCAAAATCATCCATCCAATACAATTGTAAACACAGCAGCTACTGTCTCTGCTGATCGTAATGCTAACACTCAACAACACAGTTAGGCGTTTGATCCTCAACATCATGGTGTCACTTGCAGTGATCATTGTGTTTATGCTCCACCTTACCCTAAAACCCCAGCCCACCCAATATTAAGTCCCACCCTCATGCAGAAGTACCTGTTCAGTAAATCAAAGCCTGAGAAATGTTCAGGATCTTAGGAGTGGTTTCATGGGACCTTTAACCAGAGGTGTTTCAAATGGTCCCACAAGTCCACTCAGCTAGCTAGTGCATTGTTGAATATAAACTATGATAAAATCTCCACTATGTTTGAAGGAATAACAACAGGTGTGACAGTCTCTGTAGTGTCGAGCAGGGCTGTGAGGGTGTGTAGCTGTGACATGCTCTGTAGGGAATGTGGACCTTCGTAAGGAATGGTGCGCCTACGTATGCTACTGTGACGAGTGCATAGGGCTTCTCTCATGCATTAACCTGTCATTAAGGTTGGCTGCCCTTGAGGTTGCTCCTCATGCCCTTACTTTGAGCCTGCGGTGTGGCGACAAAAATGCATGAAGACTGTGAAAGGCATCGGGAGAATACTGCCTCTGACCACTGAGCCGAGTAGCGTGGTGAACGGTGGATGAAACCATTCACCTGTGATCAAAGGCAATAACCCCGGAGGCAGAGAGCCCTAATCATCCCATACAGTGGATGAGAGGAAGAATATAGGGTGAAGAAAGGGTCGGGACTCCATGTTACCTTGGCCACTGAGGGTGGGGTTTGTATAGTCCCACGTGTCCTGGTCGTTCTTGAAGACATTAAGTCGGGCTGGCTGTGGATTGCATTACAAAAATAAAACAGTTTCCTCTCATTAACATCTGACGTTAATTCAACAGGTACCACAGTTGAGGAGGCATGGTCATACGCTTACCTTGGCATACTCAATCTTTAGAGTGCAGCAGCCAGAATAGATGTCTGCCCCATTCAGAGAAGCTTTGGCCCTCTGAGCACTTTGGACCGAGTCAAACGTGGCAGCAACGAGTTAAGGTACGGTCTGATTCAAATCAAGATTTCCGATCGGCCCGGGTTAATTAAACATCAACACAGTGCACAATTATGTGTCCAAATGTAAAATGCAATCACTGAAAAGGATATTCCACCATGGCCTGAACGCCATTCTTTCTGAAGATGACGATCCTCTGCACAGGTCCACAGTTGTTACAAATGGTGTAGAGCACGTCCTGCAGAGGCACACAGATAAGTTCATATAGTACTCCTAGTCAGGAGTCAGTACTCCCAACATCGACATGTAGATTGATCTAATAAATTATTCGGTCTGAAATTGTAACGATATAGTAACGTATCCAATTCAACAGACTACCACATAAATGAGGATGTGACACAGTCAGAATGTTATTTTGTATAATAAAGTTACCGCGGTGATGGGATAGATGGGGTTTATGACCGTGAGCAGCAGGACGTTGTTGACACTCCGGGTGTCTTCGGAGTCCCCTGGCCGGGAGATCTTTTGGCTGGTGGAATAATTAATGAAGGCAGGGTGACCGGCAATGTAAACCTGGTTCTCTGCTGCATATGTGACAGCGTTGCAGGAGCCATTCGTGTCCTCATACTCCACTAGGGCCTGCCGCTTCTTGGGCATCATAACGACAAAACTGTGAATGAAGATTTAAAGAAGAAAATTAGTGAACCATGTTTCATTAACAAAAGCACAAGTCACATAGATGTTTGTCACTTGGTTCAACTTGCATTCACGATGACTAAGGTATGTCAATTTATTTCCAATCTCTTTTACATCTCTCTTCTCAACCCACTTTCCCTCTATTAGCAAAACGTTGCAAAATGAAGGAAGACACTGCACCAGTCCCCAGAGCCAATGGTCTTTTATTGATAGTCTTCTGAGGGGTGCCTATTTTCTTTATTCATCTTTCATTTATGTTTTTTTGCAGTAGCCTTTTTGGAAGAAACCCCTGTCTTTGCAAATGTATTTTGATCACAGTCTGTTTTAATAAAAGAAGTGTTTGTAAAATCTCACATGTGGCTTTGACTTACAACTCAACATGTACCCCACTGAAAAACACAAAAATATAAAATTATATATATGCTTAAGAATTCACATTTCAAATCTTCTACTCTACAAGGCTGTAGCAGCTTGATAGGATGACAGCAGGTTAGGACTGGGTTGTCAGCGAGTACCATGTTTAGAGGTTATTCTGATTGCTGATACCTGACACATGAATACCAGTGAAGAACACAGAGATCACATTAAACATGCACAGACTGCAGGGGCTCCATTTTTACCCGATGGCCCCAAACTCCTGCAGGGCCTCCACCAGGTCAGCCTCCAGGATACCGTCCACCAAGCCCCTGATGTGCACCACCGAGGAGGGGAGCGGTTTGTGAGGGTCATCGTAGCTCTCCTGCAAACGAGCACACACAACATGACGCTTGTGGGTTCATGAAATATGTCCACAGCTGGTGGGAAAGCGATGGCGCAGCAGACCGGCAGAGATGACTAACGTTCACGTTAGTTGGGCCTGAATAGCGCCCAAGACCGTATACAATAACGCTTATTGGAGATTAACATTAATAGAGAACGCTTATGGTTTACTATATTATTTGTATTAATAGTAAAGAAAATGGTAACTGCGTGTCGTTTAGTAGCTAACGTGATACAATATTTATTCGACAAACTTCCGTTTTTAGCGTTTTTCTATCTAAACCCGATATAACGACTGCTAACGTGGCTAGCTTGCTATACGTCAGCAAGCTGCTAATACGCTCTACTTTATCAGACTGAAAGCATCCCCAAGAAAATCTAAACCGAGCACGTCTGAGTATAATAACTAGATGGAAAGCCTCACCGTGGTCATTCCTCCTTCATCCGTTTTCTGTCTTTTCGTTGCTCTGCCGCCTTCTCCGGAGTATCGGCCTGCAGCGGCAGCCATGTTGTCCTGTCCCGTGCCGGGTTATTGCTGCGTTCAAGTGATGTGGTAAAAAGGGAATACCTTTTTGGACATCTGAAAACAAAATTCGTACAATCTCTGGGACAGCAACAACTCGATTGTCCTAGCTGATTTTCCTAGCAGTTTCTATGATCTGTATTGTGTTGATAAAGGCTCAAATAATTATAAATCGTTTACTCGAGAATGCGTCTCCTCCAATAGTAATCAAAGTTTGGGATCACTGCATGACTTTTTTTATTATTAATTTTTTTAATGAACAACAGTTTTTCCTCTTACAATTGGGAACTGACAACCATTGTGACATTTCGACTCGGGTACTCATGTTGAATGCAGCAGGCCATCACAGCCACATATCTCGATCGATGTATCCTGTCAATCATTGACCTTCAGAACAGGAGGTGGGATTGATCCATATGTGGGGTTACAGTCACAGCTCATTCATTTATAAAAAAAACAATGGTAACACACTAACCTAGCACTACTTTCTATTGACTTCCTACTCGATCCTCATCTTAGAATGTACATATGCTGGTATGCTAAGATATTTCCCACCACTTCAAAGCCCCCCCCCCCCCCCCTTATCAGTGCATTGCATTACATTTCAGAATTGTTTAGCTCTGCAAAACCAGGAAGTTAATATGTCATGCATACAAAAGTGACCCACAATTCAATGTCACTTTATTTGCCATCATTAACATCGTTTCAACCTTGTTTTAGATCTTATCACAAATCTGGATCCTTGTGTTATTCCTTAGCACAATGCTAGGTCCTTGTTTTAGGCCTTATCACAATGCTGGGTCCTTGTTTTAGACCTTAGCACAATGCTGGGTCCTTATTTTAGATCTTACCTAAGCAGTGGGTCCAGGCACCATCCAATCTAGCATGCTGTAATCGTTAGACTGGCATCTCAGGTAGTGATTTTATCATCTTATGTCTCTCACCTGCATGTATAGTGTTGTTGTGTTGCTCCGGTCATCCTTCACAAAAATGACTTGACTTGTACCTGAGGTCTGTTTTTGGTTTTCCAGTCATGCTTTTTCCATGTCAACATACGTTGACATTTTCTTAAAGATTTCTAACCCTCCAAAGAGCCCTGAAGCTGCTATCTAGCCATAGACACGTGCAATAACATCTTGTATTGAGAAAGTATTCATTCATCTGATGGAGACACACTAAGCTTAAATGTCAAAATGCCAATGTGATTATGACAGCTTGCAAGAAATTACAATGTATTTTTGTTCATATCAGCTCAAATACATTCAATTACAATGACACCATCGATAAATACACAGTTACAATTTCAGGGGTGAATGAATCATCACTTTCAAATAATCACACTCAATGGCAGATACCAGGTACATTATTTGTTTCATTCCACGGCTTATTAGAAATTCATTGCCTGTGTAATTCTTTATAAATTATATGTTCCAATATAGGGTTATTGCATTTCTGATCGCTGACTATTATCAATACGTGAGATTCGACTCAGTAGGTGCATTAAATTAGACTAAACAATCCCTCGCGTCACATAACTCAACAGAGAAAAACAATTTATCAGTGTGAGATAATTACACAACAGCAGCTTATCTCCACAAACTGTAGATTGTAAGCGGAATGTGCTCACGTACCGTGCCCAAAGAAAACTCTTATGATTGGCTAATTGGTCCATTCAAAGTTATACACCAAGAAAACACAAACGCTTCCAGCCAACAGTTTTGTATGGGGTCAGATCAGTATCAATAATTGCAAATGCACACAGAGAGACTCACAAATGCAAACATACAGATTCACAAATGCGCACAGGAAACCAATTCACAAATATATTCATTTAAAAAAATGCACGCAGAACAATTCACAAATACATTCCACGATGTTATATGATATTATTCTTGTGTGGATTGAGCCACAGCAGGGGAGTCTCAAAAACCCATGCACAAATGTGTAGCGATCCACAAACAAACAAATTATAATTTATTTATGTGTGCATTGGAATGTATTTGTAAATCATTCTGCGTGCATTTGTAAATCGAATATATTTGTGAATTGTTCTGTGCGCATTTGTGAATCTGTATGTTTGCATTTGTGAGTCTCTCTGTGTGCATTTGCCATTATTGAGACTGATCTGACCCCATAGTTTTATTACCTTTGCTCTAAATCTGTGCGCACAAACTGAAGGTAACCATAGCAACGGCACTTTTAGCTTTGAGCGAATAGACCTTATTGTGGTTTAATGCTTACTGACAAACACACTTGGACAAGTGGCCATGGTATAAGCGTGGCGACACACTTACATTGCACATCTGTGTAACAGCAGCTGTCATTTTTTTCTTCATCTAATACCGGGTCAGGCCGTCTACTCTGATCCGGCCTCTATGAGCGTGAGGAGAAGGGAAGACCAAACCAGGTTATGAACCTTCAGCCATCATGCTAGAATCAAGCAAAATCCAGTGACTCCACAGAGTACGTACGCGCTGACTTGCTCCACTCTCCTTCATTAAAAACAGTCACTGCATGTTATTTAGTCCAAAGATTCTGCTGACTGGAACTGTCCTGTGGTGGGGGAGACGTACAGACTTTTGCATGTGCGAGTCGCTGGTGTGTTTTTCTCTATATATATATATATATATATATATATATTAATTGTTTTCAGAGCCATGGCAGCAGTTTGTCAAGTGAGTCTTCTCAGTGGTAAGTCACTGGAACCGAACTGCACAGGTGAAGGTCCCAGTGGTGTGTGTTTTTAGTTTTTTATTGTTCAGTCATAACTCTCCCCAGCTGTGCGCTCTCAGAAGCCCTTTATATGGCAGTAGGCCTCCAAGCTGGAGAAGAGGACGTAGAGGAACCAGAGTCCGAAGAGGAACAGCGAAGTGAGGACTTTGTAGATCCGTGGGCCGCCCAGTTCGCCACCTATGGACGGCCTCCGGCGTAGCATCAGCACCCCCATGGCGAAGAAGGCAAAGATGGTGAAGAGTGTGATGGAGAAGGCCAGTGAGCCAGGGTCAACGCGGAATACCTTACCTTTAACTTGCCAATATATAGCAGCGATGGACCAGGCCAACCCAATGCCCAAAAACACATTGACCGCGTTGCTTCCTGTCACATTCCCCACACATGCATCCGCATACTGGTCCTGAGTGGCAGCCACTTTACTGGCAAAGGTATCTGGGGAAAAAAAGAAGTTAACAAATAGTTCAAGAGTTTAATCCAACACAGAATCCCTTCAGGGATTATAACCGTGGCTAGGTTGTTACGCTTACCAGGAACTGAAGTCCCCAGAGCTACAAAGAGCACCGCAGTGACGGTGTCCCTCAGGCCGACGGTGCAGCCAAAATGAGACGCTAGGTCTCCAATAATGGCTGTTAAAAAACCAATGACAGAGATTGACACTATGAAGCACGCCCAGCCGTTCCAGTACTCTGTGGGAGGGACGAAGGCGAACAGAATCTTCCAGAAAATGCACAATATGTGCATGAAATAGTCGAAGCAGTTGGGCAATCGCTGCTCCTGTCCCTCGTCCTCGTCTCCTGTTGGAAGGAGACACAGTGAAGATCGATCAAAGCTCACCTTCTTTGAAAAGGAATAGTTTGTTATTGTGGACGCCGCCTGTGAGGCCACAACTTCCTCATTTTACAGGCGTGACATGTTAGTGAGCATTAGATATGAACCGTTATGAGTGTTTATGCTAAGCTAAGCAGCTCCTGGCTGTGGTTTCATATTCAACGGACAGACGACCGGCAGAGAGGTGACAGTTGCAACATTTTTATTGTAAACATTTATTGAAACCCTTTAAAAAAACAACTTTAATTTCTAATTTTATACTAAATAAAGGTTAACCAGAATTGACCGTTTCCATAATGTTCATGTTGTACAAGCCGTCAACATGAGTTATCAGTAATGCTCATTTACATCCGTAGTCGTCCCTCGGCGGGGAACAAACACAGACATACTCCAGGTGACCACACATCCACATGAACATGGTTTGAAGAGACAACTATCGATAAGAAGAGGCAAACCATCACCACTGACCTGCGCTGACTGTGACCGCTCCAATGAACTGCTCTCTCCACGAATGAGTGCCGAGCACCATTGCCAGGTTCGTGTCCGTCAGGAGTTTGTCCACTGTTTCCTATTACAACGCAAGAAGTAGGAGGCAGTCATAGCTTGTATCGACACACACAGAGCACATGGATCCACAGGAATTTACTATATAAATTTATATCACTATAAATATACCTATCTTTACACGAGAAGATATTAACAGCATATTTAATATGAATATTTGACGAAAGAGGAGGGAGGTAAGCTTGTTTCATCTAGTTGATGCCGACTAGCCTCAGTGTGAGATCCAAAGCAAATATGGCAAACATGAACACGTATTAAACACCCACAAAACCACTGGCCTCACTGCTCTGCTGCAGATATTGAATCCAATTAGGAATGAACCCACCCATAATTTCACACACAGCACACATGAATGAACACACGCATCTTAAATCAAGATGCGTGTAACACGTGAGAGAAGTCCAAAAGAGGGAAAGGGCAGATATGAATACAGGATGTTCTTGTAGAGGAAATGAGACGAGAGAACCTCTAATGAGCCCATATCACACACAGAATGCAAGCAGACACTGTAGGCCTACCTGGTCTAGTACTCCATTGGGAGTCTGGTGAGTAAGAGGGTGTGAGTTGGTTAATGAGCTTAAACACATACTGTATACCTAAATATGAACAACCCCCGACACTCGAGGTGCTTATATATGTGTAAAAGCTTAAAGGAGCTGCCACTGAAATAAAGGATGTAAGCTAGCTTGAATGCTATGCTAAATGCAGATAGCAGCGTATTTCAGAGAAACGTTACACATGCAGACGTAATAGTACGTTGAAACGTGCCTCGAGGCTGCACATATGCATGAGCTTAACATTTCCTGAAATAATACATGTCTTGTATTCATTGCTATATTTGTTATTTGTTTGTATAGTTTCTCGGTGTGATGCTATCTACCAGCCACTCACACACACCTTAAACTCACAGGACGCCTCTATGACGACCTCCAGCCTGCTGTGCTCCCCTAGAATGGGTTTGCCCATCTCCGAGATCCTCCGGGCCTCCGCCTCCTCCAGGGTGGGGTTGCCTGTCAGCAAACACAGACATTTAATCACAGTGTCCTGCTGTAGGCCTAATATATATTTACGGTGTTATTTTCAAAAACCACACAAACATCCCAAACTTCAGCCGAGGAAACAACCTGATGCATAAAGATGAAGAAAAAACAAACATTCAGCACTCTGCACACACGTTTAAAGGTGCTCTGTGTAGCATTCAGAGAGAATCTGGCTTTCATCTTTGGATGTATTTCCTGTTGAAACAGGATGTTGAGAAGGGCAGAGGACATCTTTGGCCTTGAGTTGAGTAGCTTTCCTTTCATTTATTTTTGTCGTGCTCCAAACCCTGACCATACCCATCTATAACTCAGAGCTTGTTGGGAGTAGTACGCCCAGCATTGCCAAGATGTATTTGACAGCTGCAGCAGAGTTAGGTAAGGACATATTCATATTTGGATGCTTTTTAAATAATGAGCTACGCCCCGATAACCAGCAGGAGCCAGCCCCGGTAGAAGGGCCTTCGCAATCAGTGGTCTTGACGCTAACACCCGAAGGCACAGTGGAAGTGAAGGGTGACAGGGTGCCACCCGTCTCCAGGGACCCACCTGCAGTAGACCTGGCACTACCATCATTGCAGACAAATAAGTCTATCCTAAGCATTTCGGATGGCACCACCTCCAACGGTGGCACGCCCTAGCCCCCATTGTTCCGTGCTGGCTCGGTTTGACTGGAGGCGTTCGCCCAGCACGCCGGGGTTTTGCATCTCCTTTTCAACAATGTGAGCGTATCCTCGGCTGGGACTACGGGGGATAAACACGTTTAATTTCCTTGCTAATTTTGTTGGTATACTTCTTTTTATTGAAGCTTATCTACAAACGTAGAGTCCTCCGTTATTTTGTTATTTTAAACATTTTTATGATGAAGCAGCAAAATCAGGAAATGTTTTCATCTGCAGCGACTGAACACGACTCCTATCCAGCTCCAAGTGAATTAAAGCAGATGTCCGAAACAAAGACTCAACCAGAAGATGCCAAAGTACCGGTAGCTGAGCACAGCATGAAACAAGAAATAGAATAAATGGAGCCAAAATGTCAGAGTTTCTGACAGTGAAAAGTGGATGTGATGAAAGATTGGAATAGATGTACACACACAATGCCAGCGAGTGTATGAGGAAAGTAACAAAATAATTTCCCCAGACGGGAGCGATGGCTAGGGGATCTGCTCATCTCAAGGACGCGTTTACAATCCAATTCATTTAGAAGAACACACCTGATGTGTGACTACGGCGTCCACGGGCCTCACTCATGGCCTCTAGGCCGATTTACAGTTCCGCAATAGTGTGTTTGTGTCTATAAATGCTGCCCATGGCACCTTTAACACCCAGACTATCTTACCCTGGTTGAGCAGCAGTGCTGTGAAGAAAGACAGACAGGGATTCAACACAATACAACAACACTATTTTCAGAGCCTTATACATCACCGAGGCTTGATCTAAAACAGGAACAATATAAACAACTCTCCATTACTCTTTGTTCAGCTGGTCAGCACAGTGTACCCTCACAGTGCCCCATATGGTATAAATGACCGTGCATCTGATCTGATGCCATTGGTTCTTTTGACATCCAGTAACCACATATCCAGTTCCTTTTTTGACACATTGGTAGCAGGCAACTAAAGGGACAATAAATTCATAATTGGCTGCGGCGCCCGTTCTACAGTGAAACAGAGACAGCGGTGAATGGCAGCGTGTAATCTTCAGTTACTGGCTATGACGCAGGTGGCCGGCGCTCAGCCGCCCGTGTTGCGTTTGTTTTTTCTAAGCCAGATCATCGCCATCTACAATTCGTCTTTTTTGACTATCATCGCACATTATTATTGTAGTCTTGACAACACACTCACCGGAGAGCCTTCGCTTCAGCCATTTGGGGTCCTCGAGCACAATGAAGAAGTTTTCCTGCTTCTCGTACTCCTCCACATTTATAATGCGCACCTGTAGAATCTGACTGCACACACACACACACACACACACACATATATATATATGTATAAAATACCTCAAAATCGTAAACATTTTCTCCATCTAAATCTCACTTGCAAATTGCAGTGACCTGAATAATGAATGGCAGCGGGCTTTTAAATAATTCAGGCTTGAACATCGTGCACTCTTGCTCCTCAGAGTGCCGAAGCAACAGCAATAAATGACTTGAAGCACGGCAATAACCTGGTTAATAATCAAAGCCTGCATAATTCATATTTTGATGAATTCTTGAGAACTTGGAAGTTGAGTTTACATATAAACACGGCATGCTTGACCGGGCTGAGAAAAGACATGAAATAATAAAACACCACACTCCAACGCCTCTCCATTAACTATGAGCTACAAACTGCCACCCTCTTTACTGATGAGTCTTCAAGTCTTTTACTGAATGTACAATTAGTCCACGTGCAAACACAGCTTATATAATGTTATTGGGAAAAGGATCTGTCAGTTTACATGGGGTGACTAGAGGTTCCCACACCTGATGGTCGTCATGTAATTCTGTCTCATAGGACCTTCTCCACCTGGTTATCTTTCAGTGAGGGTCAGATGCCCCTCTCCTACAAGCAGCACTAATGGGCTACAGTAGTATGGAAATAAAAGCATTGAGGGTGCTGTGTATCACTACCGCTGGTTTGAAAAAGAAGTCTTGCTCATAGTTTATTATTTTAACTCTTAAGGATCAGGCCAAGTGAGACATTCAGGAAACAAGCCTGTTAGGAACATGGGCTTTGCCCCCCTCTATCGTATCATAGAAGATGTATGGAGAGATGGACTGGTTTTCTATTGTGTGTTTTTTATGACAATATTAATTTTAAGGGGTTCTTGATCATGTAAAATCCTTGTTTTAATGTATGGTACGTTGAAGATGCAACCTCAAGAATCTAAATATCTGGGACCAACAATTGATTAATGTTCTAAGGAACTACATCCATTCCACCCTGTGGCTCCTGGGTATTATTTCACAGTCGCAGCATCTGACGCTGCTTGTGCCTCACCTGGTCTGTTCGTTGATGAACTTCAGCTCCCCTACGACGTGCTCGTAGTCCACCCCGGCCTTGGCGCTGCCGTCCTCCGTTCGGTAAGGCATGGCGACGGTGCCCCTGGAGCCCGAGTTCCTCACCACCGTCACCGCCAGCATGCCTGTGCTCTCGCTCACGCGCAGCAGGCGCTGGCCAAAGGTGAAGATGCCGGCGTGGTCGTCGTCCAAGATGGTGACGGTGGCGACCAGCGGCTCCGCGAGTCGACCTTTCGGTGGGGTCCCCGTCCCCTCCGCCGCCCCTTCCTCCAGCCTCAAGTTCCGGAGACGCACGAAGAAATGCTCGTCCTCCTCGAAGATGTCGTCATCCAAGATGCCCACCTGGAGAGCAGACGGAGAGTAGGGAGGCAAAAGGCCATGACACACACACACACACACACACACACACTACAACATACCTCCAACAGTCCCATGAAGGCTGCCCCCCAACTCATAGTGAATAAGCCCACTAATCATTCATTTTAGATTTCTTTCAGTTGTTTTTTATGCTTTCCAAGAAACTTATGTGCACATCACTGTTAAACAAAAGATTTAAAGTGGAGCTTTTGTGTGATTATTTGTGAAGAAACATATTTTGTTCGTCAACGAAGGATTTATTTGGTTAGGGACAGCCATAGTCCCACTGATACGAAACACTGAAATATTAGTGGAGTGATCGCTGCTCGACGTATACATACATACATACATAAGTATATATACACTACCGTTCAAAAGTTTGGGATCACCCAGACAATTTTGTGTATTCCATGAAAAATCACACTTTTATTTATCAAATGAATATAAAATATAGTCAAGACATTGACAAGGTTAGAAATAATGATTAATATTTGAAATATTAATTTTGTTCTACAAACTTCAAGCTCAAAGGAAGGCCAGTTGTATAGCTTATATCACCAGCATAACTGTTTTCAGCTGTGCTAACATAATTGCACGGGTTTTCTAATCAGACATTATTCTTCTAAGGCGATTAGCAAACACAATGTACCATTAAAACACTGGAGTGATAGTTGCTGTAAAAGGGCCTCTATACACCTATGGAGATATTTCATTAGAAACCAGACGTTTCCACCTAGAATAGTCATTTACCACATTAACAATGTATAGAGTGTATTTCTGATTAATTTAATGTTATCTTTATTGAAAAAACAGTGCTTTTCTTTGAAAAATAAAGTCATTTCTAAGTGATCCCAAACTTTTGAACGGTAGTGTATATATATATATATATATATATATATGAAAATGCTCACCTTAATATCTTTGTGGCTCTCCCCTGGCTTGAACACCAGGGTTCCCTCACTGACTTCATAGTCGGCCCCGGCATTGGCGGACCCATTCTCTGTATAGTAGTCCACATAGAAAGTGTTCTGGCCTGTGCCACCCTCGAGGATCACTCCGAGGCTCAGGGAGCCGCAGTTCTCCGTGCACTGGAACTGCGCACTTTCGAAACAAATGTGCGAGCACGTGGCCTTGTCGGCCTCCTGGCCCGCTGAACGGCGTGCGTGCTCAGCGGCGTGTTTCCTCAGTATGTTGCCGGCGCCGATCATCAAGCGCGTCGCCTGGACCCGGTGGAAGGCGCGGCTCTTCTTCTGGTGGACCAGGGCGGAGTAGTTGGCCATCTCAATCAGCTGGTCCAGGTCTTTGTCCGGGTGTTTCTTCTTCAGGTCTTTCAGGATGCGGACCACCTATCCGAAAATAGGAAACCAATTTAGTAGAAATAATAAGAGGGCTTGGTGGGATTCAACAAGAAAGTGTTGATGTTTCTTGGGATAAATCTTCTATGAAATGCATCTTGCAGACGGCGTTGAGGGCTCTTTTTGAAGTAACATTTTGTTGACTCCTACTGCTCCGCCTCCTACTGATCAACATCCTGTTGTTAAGATTCCCCTGTCTGCACTTATGCTAGTAGCTTTATCTTCCTGCCTTTTAAAGACAATCTAAAGATAGTTGAGATGGTTTTGGATTTCCGAAAGAATGCAGCCCCACCCGCACCCATCACCCTGTGTGACTCCCCTGTCGACGCTGTGGAGTCCTTCTCCTCCAGAAATCAAGACCTCAAATAGAAGCTGAACATTAGCCCCATCAAAAAGAAGGCTCAGAAGGGGATGTTCTTCCTGAGGCAGCTGAAGAAGTCCAACCTGATGGTGCACTTCAGGACGCTGAAGCTTGTAAGATGGTAGCTCAGCGCTCTCATCCACAAACACAAACAACTGTTGGAGTTGCTCCCCTCTGGCAGGAGGCTGCGTGACCAAGACCTCACGCAAGAAAAACGGTTTCTTCCCGTCTACAGTTGGTCTCATCAACGGAGCCGGACCCCCAATGACTCAGGACAATTTCTTACTGTTACACCCCCCCCCCCCCCCCCCAAGCCACCGGTCTCACCTCATCTTTGTTTGGGTCTAGTTCAGTGCCCGTCTGCACAGAGACGCTGGACGAGTTTACGGGACACGCGCCGCCGTCCGACAGCTTGCTATCCATGATTACATCGATGCCTTTGGGCTCGAGGTCACCTTCCATTTCCACCACGATGCCGTGCCTCTTGTCGGCACGGTAACGCTTGTGCATGTACTTGTAGAATAGCAGGCGGCGGTCAGCGATCCAAGCCAAGATCACGCACACGGGAAAGTACAGCAGCGTCACCACGGCCTCCCACACCTGGCAATGCAGCCAATGTGAGCGTGAGATGATTGACACACTTTATTAATGTATTCATTAGCATATTCATAAGCATCAGAAACACACCTCTACAATGCCAGGAGAGATGACGGCTAGTATGAGGTAGAGCCAGATGTAGGCGAAAATACTCCAGAAAGCCGTGATGAAGAACACTCGCAGGTGTTTGATCTTACGAGACTCATCGTTGGGGATCACCCACACGCACAGGCCGATGATCACAAACATGTTGAAGGCGGCGCTGCCCACGATGGTGCTCGGGCCGAGCTCCCCTGCGAGAAAGTTATGCCCAACCACCTTCAGGGACAAACACAATTTTTTAAAAGAATTTAGGAGCCATGAAACAAACTAAATAACAGAAATCGACTTGAATAAACCTTCATTTTAGTGGAAATACTCAAATAGTAAATACGCATGGAATAAAGCCAGAATAGATATATAGGTTGAAATATATCCATGTATGAATATGAAACACATTTTGTACCCATTGGTGGTTGCGAGAGGTTTCCCCCCATTTGTGACATTAATTAATTAATTAATCTATTCATAATTAGGATTTATGTGTCAATTTATGAATTTAACAAGTCGTAGATTTCTCTGTCGCTCTGAGCAGCATAAAATAAAGTAGAGTTTCAGAAGATTCAGAGCGGTCACAGTGGAACAGCAGCAGCCCTTTGTATGAAAGCTCAGGTCAAAAGGATCTGCGAGTTGAGGGGCACCTCAATGACGGACAGCAGGATCTCCGGCGCCGAGGAGCCCAGGGCCATGAGCGTGAGGTTGGAGACTGTCTCGTTCCAGACCCTCACCGTGGATACTGTCCTTTCCCCTTTGGAATTGGTGATGATCACCTCTTTCTCCTGCAAGCGGTTGTCAAAAATGCCAAAGATGCTGTTACAAACTCATGTTTGCAAGTTCCATCTAACTATATAAAATATTTGTTTAAAAATGACAGTTTATTAAAGAAAGCATGCTCTCCAGTGTTCACTTTGGTGAATTTCTCAAGATTCTTTGGGGTCAGGAGTAGAATTGGTCCAAATCGTTGCTCGCTAAATTCGACCAAGTAAGAATCATAAGTCTCCGCAGCTCAGTACCTGAGAGGTGATGACTTCTATGGCCGCCATGAAGCGGTCTGCGATGATGGACACGCCCAGGAAGATGTAGATGAGACAGAGGAAGTAGATTATGGCCCTGCCTGCCAGCTCTCCGAGCGGGGGCTTGAGCGGAAGCCAAACCGGCAGCAGGATACCGGGTCTGCACACCACAGTGTCCGAACAGGTCTTCTTGCCGGACCCCGTGTCGTTAGCGAGGGACTGCGGCTGCTCGGAGGCGGACGCTCGCTCCAGGACCTGCGGCGTGATGGAGGCGCAGGGGTGGGCCAGGAGGAGGAAGGAGAGGAAGAGGAAGAGGACCGGGGAGAGGTGGACCGAGAGGTCGCCCATGATATCCCTGAGTCAGGAGGGGTCACGCTGGATCAGAGGACTCTCCTGGAGGAACAGAGAAAAGATACAATTGGCTGTAAATAGTGTGTAAACACCACATTTAGTGGTTTTGTCCGTTGTGAGGAGAGTGGTCCACTATCAAGACCATTAAGGATGAGGCTCGTATACACGTGTTGGAATGCAATTATAGGGATACAATACAACATATATACTTTATATATCTATTATACATATTTTTATCAGCATTGTGAGCATTTTCTTGCTAACGACTGCTGCTCCTAGATTCTTATGACAATGAATTATCGTTTTTGACTCCCTGTGTGGATGTGTCACCTTCTGGCCGAGGTCAAGAAGAGTTTGTACCTATCTGAGCTTCTTATGTCAGTATGTTGCAAAGCATGTGGGTGAGCATGTGTATGTGCTGTTCTCTCTGGTCAGGGCCTTACTGCCATAGAAGGACTCAAGGTATGGTGTTTCGGGGCCTTAATGCAAAGTAAGGGACATGGGGTACTATGTATGTATTTTTGTATTCTTAACAGCCACCAACACAAGGGTGGTTTAAATAGCAATTAAATGTACACAGAGTAAACTTAACAGTGCATCAAAATGACCCCTGACAAACTAAAGCATGGTAGTTAAGCTGTGCAGCTCCCTGGTTCTCATTCTCCGGCTCTAGTCACTGAACCCTGGTGGTGAGAATGACTCAGCACTCATTCCAAACTGTGATACAGGAATTTGACTTTGGAAAAGTACTTAATTACGAACCATGTCCGGTGACACATGTCTGTACCACCTGAACACAGCAACTGTTGATGCGCACATTTATTTTGAGCATTTGTAAAACCCAATCAGGATTACATACAGGCTTAGTAATACTACTACTACTATTGCTACTATTACTATTACGACTACTACTACTACTATTACTTCTAATACTGCTACTACTACTACTACTACTACTACTACTATTAATAATAAAAGTAATAGTAACAATGCATAGACATCGGGTGCCATGTGCTACCGTGCAGCGGGAGCCCCAAAGCGTCGTGAGGAAGTACGGGTGTGAGCAGGGTGGCAGAAAGCCTTCAGTCCACCTCCCTCCCACCCTCCACTCCCCCGGCCCAGGTGACATGGCACTATTGTGCAGCAGGAGTTGAAAACAGATACCGGGGTGCTGCATCTTTGATGCAGCCTGAGCTCTGCCAGCTCATTATGGAGTTGTGATTCAGAAACACAGGCCAGAGGGCCCGCCGCATCGCATTTCACTTTCCAAGGCCTGCTATGGTTACCGCGACCTCAGACGGAGGGCCACCTTACACCTGTAGGGTACTGATAGGGAGTGGGAGGGGGAGTACCAGGGGCGTCTCAAGGATTTGGATACATCTGGGGCTTAGCCAATGCAGCTTAGATTGGAAAGTGACCCACGGCGAGCGTTGTCGACGGGGGGGGGGGGGGGGGGGGGTGCTAGTGAGTTTTTCTAACATTCGGGGCTAATTAAAAAACATCCGGGGCTTTAGCCCCGGGTTTTTTAGCCTAGGGACGCCACTGGGGAGTACGCTCACCAAAAATAACTTCCTCAACATTCATATTTGGAGAACAATAGCACACGAGCAACAGAGGCAGGGAGACTATTAATTCTGTCAAATCATATACAAAATGTGTGAAGCAAACGTGTCTATGCAACCTACAGGAAATGCACCACGACTGACATCCTGTGTGGTTTGCAAGTGTCTTTAGACCTCCAGGGCCTTTTTCTTCACCCTGCAGAATGCAGCTGAGCCTCGCAGAGCCATATGCATGTATGAGTGTGCGATAATCAAGGGAGGCCAGTGCTGGAAGGGCTAGATGCATTATTGATTGGTGCATTCACCTAAATATAGCAGGATATCGCTTCCTTTCATGTCACCTGCGAGCAGCTCTGTAAACATCATCAGACACAGGAGCCTGGAGGATAAAGGGGGAAGGTCTTGAGGGAGTGAGTAAATGAGGAGCTAAATGGATAGATCGTTGTCGCTCAGAGCTTTCCTCTGCCGCAACACTAATTCAAGGGCATTGTTTTGATTTAGCTCCAGGAACAATGTCATACGTGGTAAAAGTTGCCGATAGCGAACAACATCAAGCTCTTCTTTCAAGCCCATCCCGGGCCTGGGAGACGGGGGTCCTGGGGTGTCGACAGGTCCGCGGGCTCTTCATCCCCTTGAGCGCACAGGAAGTGAGCCGGGCGACAGCTCCTCTCGCCTTACTGCCTCTGACACGTCTAGTATCCGTCACCAGCGGCGATAAGTGATTGCCTGGGGTAATCTTACACGGCGAGGGGAGTTAGCACCTTGTGGACAGCTTAATATTTCCTGCACAGTGGGGTACTGTCTGGTGAGGGATGCTACTCGTGACAGGTGGAGTGGCAGAAACGATTCATTCAAGAATCAATGAAAATAAATGTACTCTTATTCGTGGCCTAAACTGTCAGACAGATGTACTTTTCAATCAAGCTAGTTTCCCATAGCCAGAGCATAGACATTAAGAAGTGGACGGAGTCATTGTGAAGTTTTGAAGCCTTGAGCTCGGCCTTTCGGGCTGTGACATCTTGTTTTATTGCAACCACAAGTGACACGAGAAGTGCAACCAGAAGTGCAACCGAAAGTAATTTGTAGGGGACCAAAATATAACTTTCATGAACTAAAAAATGAAAGGAAAAAAAGAAAAATCTCCCAGAACCAGACAATGCAGTGATAGGGACCTGCCAATCACCTTGTAGCCCTGCCGTAAAGCATACCCTGCTTTATAATTAGTTTGAGTCTAACTGGAGAATAATTTACTAAATAAATATCATATAATTCTCTACAACCAGAGGAGTCTCCCCCTAGCGTTCAGGAGAGAGAATGCAGGTTTAAAGCTCTTCTGCCAGAGGTTGCCGCCTGAGCCAGACCTCACTCCACAGTGAAGGGTCTAGCTCCGCACGTTATTGATCTGCTAAAGAGGGGATATGTTTGTATGTCTTCAAACCAATCACAATCGTCTCAGGCAGGGCTAAGTCCAGGATGCAGCGGTGGTGCCCTTGCAAAATAGAAGGGGAGGAGAATACCACGACCACAGTCATTACCATAGAAACAGTCTTCACTTTAACCCACCTGGTTTCCGCTTTAGTTAAATATGCCGAAATATGCACAAAAAAGCATTGTTTTGGGTAACAAGAAAATAAATTGAATCAGTTGGTGACTTTGGTTTAATTTGACATGCGTGTGCATTCAGAAACAAGAAACAAGGCCTGGAAGCCTGTGGAAGTCTCCGTTAGCACGGCTGTTCTCCATCACCAATACATCACAGACAGGAAGATAAACTGCAGCTTGAATATTGACAAAGATCCCCTATCCAGGAAGTTCTCTCGATGCACAAGTAAACCAATAACGTACCGTGTATCCGTTTCACAGACGGCCGGTCAACGCCTCATCCTTAACACTCACCGGGTAAAGGCAAACAGCAACATTTACTTTCCTCTAAGCCGTGAACTCCTGAGGGACTCTTTAGATGCTAAAGGCTCCACTATGTTTCCAGTGGCTCATTGGGAGCTTGTTAACTGTGTTAGCAGGTTGACTAAAACAACGGGGGAAAAGTCACTGATAACACCATGCGGGGTTCATCATTTTATCCAGTGTTCAAAAATATCCACTTTAAATTATTCTGCTCGTGGAAGGATGGAGGTAATTCAACTAGTTTTATTGTACTGGTGCAATCAGTACTTTCTTCCAAAAGTTCCTTTTGGTGCAACCAGGTAGAATAAAGATCCGTGAAGGAGGTTTTATTACAAATTGGAAGTTTGTGTTCTCCATCTACTCCTGAGTAAGGACATGTAGGTTAATTAGGGGAGGGTTATGTGGTCGTTTATTTTGTATAATTTGCTGCTGCATATTTGTTAGGTGCTCCTCTCGTTTATATTTGAAGAAATATTTGTATTTTAGATTGCAGCTCTGAGCAATTTTCTCTTTGATTTAGAGTAATACGGTATAAAACGTCTCCACTGCTGCACAATAACGTCTCTTCAAGTTACACACAAACACAAATCAAGGAAGTTAGATGGTCTCTCTGCTCGCAGTTAAATTAAAGAAAGGAAAGAGATCCACCCCGTTAATAAGTAACACAGGCTTTGGCCCGATGCGATGGGCCTATCAATGAACCCCCGACAGATCCGAGTGTAAGGCGATCCGCCGGGACACAGACGCACAGATAGACAGACAGACAGACAGACAGATAGAGAGATAGACAGATAGACAGATAGAGAGATAGAGAGATAGACCGGGCCAAACCCGGAGTGAGGCATTAAATGTATCCAGCAGCATTGTAAACATTTACATTCAACATTTCTCCCGTTTCACCCGCCGACCACGCTGGATCGGCACCTTGTGCCACACAGATGCAGTTAAAATGGGTCTGACAGAAGCTGACGGGCCATGAATATCAGCCTTTAAAAAATAATAAATGTCAAAAAGTTCCATGCATACGTGGCCGTCATTGCTGCATGGTCCTGAGAATGGAAGCAGGATTCGTTAAAGAGTTATCTAGTTAACCGTCAAGTCAGGCTTTGTTGTTTCCACAGAGCACCGTTCTCTGCAAATGTTTGAACAAGTTACATTAGTCACTGGACTTAATTATAAATGCACTTTGCAACAGGATGGAGTGCACATCAGATTACACATTTAACAGCTGGATCCACACAGGAACGTCTGAAGGAATCTTAAGTTGGTTTCTCGTCGCCAACATTTTCCCATTGTAATTTCGGGCACCGTGATAGTACTTTTCAGACGTGGGATATGCAGCAAAGGCCGGGGGTTAAGAATCCCAGGACCCCCTGCCAAGGACTCGCTCTATAGACAGAACACGTTCATGTAAAAGTTCCTGCGGCTGTCGCTTGGTCGGTGGAGGATGACCCTCTTCTCCAGGAGACGCGGAAGGTCCTCCGGGCCCTGGTCGCTGCGTTTCAGTCGAGGTTTGGTCCAGTTCCCGGTGTTCCGTCGCCGGTTCCAGTCCCTGGTGTTCCGTCGCCGGTTCCAGTCCCTGGTGTTCCGTCGCCGGTTCCAGTCCCCGATGTTCCAGTCCCCGGTGTTCCGTCTCTGTCCCGCCCGGTCCCAGTTCCCCCTGTACCGTCTTCGTCCCGGCCGGCTCTAGTTCCCAGAGCCCCTTTGCTGTCCCAGCCGGTTCCATCTCCCATTCTTTCGCCCCCGGCTCCCACTGTCCTACTTCCGGCTGTTCTGTCGCCGGCTTCCCGTGACCCGTCCCGTCCAGTCCCGGTTCCCCGTGACCCGTCCCATCCGGCTCCGGTTCCCTGTGAACCGTCCTGTCCGGCTCCGGTTCCCTGTGACCAGTCCAGTCCCGGTTCCCCGTGTCCCGTCCCGCCCAGTCCCGGTTCCCCGTGTGCCGTCCCGTCCAGTCCCGGTTCCCCGTGTCCAGTCCCGTCCAGCCCCGGTCTCATCGCCTCATCGGATTTGAGTGTTTCCTGTTGAAGTCCCTGTCTCGTTTCCTGTTTCCCTGCTCTTCCCTCCCTGTGCTTGTCTGTTTCTTTCCTGATTGTTTCCAGCCACGCCCTGATTGTTTCCACCTGTGTCTCGTTTCCCTGTGTATTTAATCTGTGTCCTTCTGTTTGTCTGGTGTCGGATCGTCTTTTTTTGTTCCTGTGTGGTGTTCGTCCGTGTTCCTGTCCTGGAAATAAATCTCTGTTTTCCAAGAAACTCCTGCTGCGTTTGGGTCCTCCACACCGCACCATAACAGTTAACAGGCGTATCTTTGTGGAAACCTTACTATTTAAAACCATCATGAACACTTATACAGGCACGCCGAAGAGACACAGATTACGCTGCACAGGCTGTTTGAGGGTCTGTTTGGATTTGTATACATATTCATCAAGACTGATCGGGGAGCTCTTTGCTTCTCCGTTCACCGTGGAGGCCTGAGAGAACCACCAAGTGTCCTTCAAGGATTCAGTGTAACTCGAGGGGAGTAATTGATACACTAATGATCCTTTTGTGGTAGAATTTTACCTTTATTGTCATGATCAACCTCTCAGTTTTTACACCAGCTTTGTTTCTCCGACTGGTTTACGGTACATTTTCAATGTCTACTACAGTACATCGATCTGAAATGTATTTCTCTTTGAATCAGAATCAGGTTTAGCAGGAATAAATTGCAGAGAGATTTTAAAAGAGGCCCCATGAGATATCGGAGGTGTTGAGGGAGTCCAACGTCTCTCTCCTTCTCTACTCACTTTGACTCCGTGCTAACTTATCCATTTGACATCTCCAAGCCGTTCTCGGCACTCGTTTGTCCCCCTCAAGTAATTCCGCCTCTGCTTTAAAAACAACAACTTCCTTTTTCCTGTGGTTTCCCCACGTGCGCCCCTCTGCCACTTACTGTGAAGGAGGCGGCGGCGAGGCGGGGGGAGAAAGAAAGGGGCCGTGTGGGGACGAGAGAATAGACAAACAGCTGACAGACAGCAGACAGCAGCTCCTGGGGTTTCCATTACCTGAGACGCCCTGCCCCCGGCCTCTGACAGCCCTGTCACCTTAGAAGGAATGGCGTTTTTCAACTTGGGTTTGAACCCAGACTGGGACACCGGGCGATGCAATATTCAGGATGGAGTCAGAAACACCAGAAAAACAGACACACTGGTTTCACTTGGTGGCAACGGCACTGTTGCCACAACTTGTCCCCCGGGAGCAATCACTAATCTTTGAAGGAAAGTTACCCCCCCCCCCCGCCCCATCCTCCCATGTGATTTATTCAGGAAACAATCTCAACTTATTACCCAGTCTAAGGTAACATATTGGTCATAACACTCATTGCCTGCATGGTGGAGCGACCTGAGCCAGCTTGAAACATCTTTTCTGGAGCTTTATTATTCACTGCTTTGAATTCAGGGCAACAATCGAGTTTAGGCCGACAAAATATGCTGAGGTAGCCACCGGGCATGAACTACACAATAGACTAGGGCAACACAGCACAACCATCAATGTACCACACTCCACACTGACACACACATGTTCCTCTGATCACACAGATTTGTTGTAAATGACAATGGACTCAGCAGAAATGGACTACTCAGGACTCTGAAATGGACAACAGCAATCATCAACAAGTCACACTGTCATGTACACACACACACAACAACACAAACAAAACACACACACACAACAGGTCCACAAACAAAATAGAATAATTTACAATAGCGTTACAATTTACTTTTATATTTTTTTGGGACTTATATGTAATTAGCCTCTTCTCTCGATTCCTTGCCTCTGTTGAATTCCGTTGTTTCCTGCTTTGTCAAATCCAATCAGAAGTGGTGTCCGAAAATCGAATCAACAAATGAGAAATCGAACGAAAAAACGCTGGGTAATGCCAGGGCCCACCAATACAGACTGGCCAGAAAAGCCGCCGGTGATAAGAGGGTTCGTTCTCCCTGCTGCTCTGCACGCCGTGTCACCGTAATTGAGGCGGCTGGGTCACCGGCGCTGGCAGCGTCTGCGAAGCGTAGACATCCAGCATCCAGCCAGCTGCCCATAATGCGGCGTTCCATGCGTAAGTGCAGTGTTTGATTTTCGGACACTTTCATCGACATTCGGATCGACATTTTCCGCGTTTCTTTCCGCGTTTGGCCACCCGTGCCCTATTGGGAAACTTTGCGTTTTTTTTTTTTTTCTCACGCGTTTGACGAAAAATACCGTATTGAACTCAAGCGCTCAAGCACAGCGAAAAAACAAACAAACTTTTGAACGAACGAGCCGCATGATGACACCAGGCAGCAAGAGCCAGGGGGGCTCGCGAGCAGTGTTGGCCACCCCTGGACTAGGGGGTCGGTGAAAACAAAATAGACCCCGACGAGCACCAACTCTCCTCTCCCACTCTCACACACGCACTCACAGGGCAACCCTGTATCACAAAAATTACGTTCCCCCAGACCTAAAATGCAATTTGCAGTTACGTTTGACTGAAACGTATTTCTCTCCAAATTACGTTTGACTGAAACGTATTTCTCTCCAGATTACGTTTGTATTTGACGTATTATAATAACAAATACGTCTCTGATCAAACCACACCTGTCGGCGTAATTGTTTATTCACCGTGCAACATTCAGATGATGCTGTAAAAACACCTCCACCTGCCCGACGGTTTACATACCGGCCGCCTTTTCTGCCACCCATCTATCGCTTGAAGGAATATAACTTAAAACTGGATTTCGACTTTTCGTGTGTGTGTGTGTGCGTGTGTGTGCGCGCGTGTGTGTGTTTGTGTGTGTGTGTGTGTGTGTGTGTCCTCCCTGGTGGCCGGCTGCGCCCACCAGAGAGATTGCTGCCCACGGGCGTGTTAGGAGATGAGGATGTGTGAGACAGGGCAGTGTTGACACACACATTGCTAATCCATTATATTTGAGTACCACTTTTCAGAGAAACATCTAAAAACGCTCTGTGATCACTATTTAGATTTTTGCCTTTGAAAACCAAAGCATTTTTCAAATATGTGTTGTGAACAAATCATAAATATTTATTCATACATGTGGCGTTTAACAATGGAACAAGATGCCCTTTCAGAACAACACAACTGGTAAATAACAACACACTCAAAACAGAAAACCCCCAAAATATAGATAATACACATGTGTATTGATTGATTGAATGATCTGCAATCAATCAGCAGCTAATTAAAAAATATATAATTTATTTTCACGTTTGAAGCATGAAAATAGGAAACACTCTGTCACCATATTTCCCCCCTCTTTTACAAAGTAATCTTATTGTAAATTGTGGGTCTTTTGGGGTCTTGGCGGTGAAAAATTGCGATGGGACTTTTTTCACAATTCTTCAGCATATTTATAGACAAAACCCATTAATCAAGAAACTGATCTGCAGATGTATCCATAATGTGTCAGGGTTTCAGACGCCAAATCCAAGCAGTCTGCCACTAAAGCCTGGCTGTCACTTATCCTGAAACGCGACCCCCCCCTGCGTATGTGACAGCTCAAGTAAAACAATGCTGCATCATTGTGCACAGGCACCGATACACCATTGCAGGTGCCAAATGACAAAAGGGCCGCGCCACACCTCGCCTTTCTGTCGGACCCGACTCTCCCGCTGAAAGCCTTTTTCATCCACGTGATTTCGGGAAGCCAAGACCTATGGATGGGTCTCTCTTACCCCGAGCGAATTAAATTACTGCACCTCACTTTGTTATTGATGTATGCCTACGACAATGACCTACGGAGGCCCAAAGCTCCCCACCACATCCACGAGGACCGGAGAAATTATTTATTTCACAGCCGTCGGTCCCAGATTTGTTTCTTTTGGGGGCTTTACAACCTGGTTCGACAATCGTAAAGCTGGAGGTGACGGCAGTGTGAAGTGATAGTGGCATCGGCCTCCCTGTGCAACCCTGTATCACAAAAATTACGTTCCCCCAGACCTAAAATGCAATTTGCAGTTACGTTTGACTGAAACGTATTTCTCTCCAAATTACGTTTGACTGAAACGTATTTCTCTCCAGATTACGTTTGTATTTGACGTATTATAATTAACAAATACGTCTCTGATCAACGTATCTTTGCCGTTTGTTATCTCTCTTTTCTACAATGCTGTTATGAATTGTAAAAAGCGTCCTCTAGTCTTATTTATTATTATGTTATATATGTTGTTTCGCCTGCGTATTCTGACAGCAATAAGCGTTGTCGGATCATATGAATTGGCGTGAAGACTTACTGCTGGTGACTCTCCTTTATTTTCTTTTTTTAGGTGACAATACATTAATTAAAACTCGTAAACTATCACCACCTCATCACCACCTTAACAGAGTCAGTCCCATACGGGTCAAATCAACTATTAAACTTGTTATAAAATGCGCATCTGTCCGTAATCTATACCATAAAGTTCGCATTTTAACCTAAAAAAAAGTGCGCTTCCTTGTTACCTTTCAAAATAAAAGTCCGATTTGTCTGTTAAGCGGAAGTAGTATAAAACGTCTATATTTATTCAAACAATACAATATAAAAGGCATACATCAAAATCAATAAGGAAAATGCTGAACAGTCAAACAACTCAAAACAATAAACCCTTCATGGGGTTATTTACAGGGCGTGTTTACTTCTCATCAAACAAAAAGAGCAGGTATCTGGAAAAATCTGGGAAATAATTTGGGAATTGTTAATAAAACATGATTTACCCTTCAACTTCCACTGATATGCATGCAAACTAATACATCGCTTCACACACACACACACACACACACACACACACACACACACACTGACAGAAACACATAGACACTCACATACGTACACACACACACACACACACAGGCAGAGACACACACATACTCACACACACAGACAGACACACACTCACACACAGAATGACAGACACACACAGACACACACTCTCACACACAGACACACACTCAGACACTCACATACATACAAACACAGGCAGAATCACACACACGCACACACACACCCACACACACACAAATACACATGCACACACACGCATACTCTGCAGACTGACCTTTGACCTCCCAATTGTCTCTCAGATATAACCCTACTGCTATATATTAAATATATTATATTTACCTAACTGTAAGACTTTGAGGTCGTGAGGGGAATCCCCTCCAAAAGATTCACAAGAGAAAATTGTCACCGTGCCAATAACCCTTGTACGATCCTTAAAACCAGTCTTTTAGTTAATTTTGCACACTTTCAATCAACTTAAAGATCTGGATTCTTTTCAGATTCAAAGAGGGGCCTCTGAATATGAATACCCTACAGTTTTGGACCGATAGCTCTGAGCTAAGGGCCCCAAAACAGGTCCAAAGGGTCAAATTGGGTAAACATGTCAGAGCTTAGCTTTCTTTTCCAGGTTGTAGCCACTCCCAAATGGGGTAGAATACAATTGAAATTGTTCATATAGTACAAACATTTGAGGAGTTGTTAACCTTTGAAGGAAGGAATTTTGTTTTTTCCGGGTTTTTAAACCCTTCCCAAGCAGGGATGCTAAGTGCTATATGTGGCCAGCCTACATGGTTGGGACCCATTTGGGAGGGGCTACAACCTGCAAAAGAAAGCTAAGCTCTGACATGTTTAGAAGAAAAAAAGCTAAAATCAGCCCAAACTCACAACAGGGTCTCAGATTTGTTAAACCACACACCCTCTTCAAGTCCTGGATTTCAGACAGCCAATTAACTCTTGTGGGTGTTTCGGAGGAAATTTCACCCCATCACCTCATTGTAGGCTCTGTCCTGAGTGTCTGTGTTCAATTTGGGATTTCCAGGACTAATATTTAGGAGATTATGGCCATTTTTGCACTTGTCAAAAAATATGCAAATTTAAGAGAATAAGGCCCAATTTGACCCTTTAGACCTGTTTTTGGGGCCCTTAGCTCAGTGCTATCGGTCCAAAACTGTAGGGTATATCATATTCAGATGCCCTTCTTTGAATCTGAAAAGAATCCAGATCTTTAAGTTGATTGAAAGTGTGCAAAATTAACTAAAAGACTGGTTTTAAGGATCGTACAAGGGTTATTGGCACGGTGACAATTTTCTCTTGTGAATCTTTTGGAGGGGATTCCCCTCACGACCTCAAAGTCTTATATTTAGGTAAATATAATATATTTAATATATAGCAGAAGGGTTATATCTGAGAGACAATTGGGAGGTCAAAGGTCAGTCTGCAGAGTATGCGTGTGTGTGTGTGTATTTGTGTGTGTGTGGGTGTGTGTGTGATTCTGCCTGTGTTTGTATGTATGTGAGTGTCTGTATGTGTGTCTGTGTGTGTCTGTGTGTGAGAGTGTGTGTCTGTGTGTGTCTGTCATTCTGTGTGTGTGTGTGTCTGTGTGTGTCTGTCATTCTGTGTGTGTGAGTGTGTGTCTGTCTGTGTGTGTGTGTGTAAGAGTGTGTGCGTATGAGAGTGTGTGTCTGTGTGTGTGAGTATGTGTGTCTCTGCCTGTGTGTGTGTGTGTACGTATGTGAGTGTCTATGTGTTTCTGTCAGTGTGTGTGTGTGTGTGTGTGTGTGTGAAGCGATGTATTAGTTTGCATGCATATCAGTGGAAGTTGAAGGGTAAATCATGTTTTATTAACAATTCCCAAATTATTTCCCAGATTTTTCCAGATACCTGCTCTTTTTGTTTGATGAGAAGTAAACACGCCTGTAAATAACCCCATGAAGGGTTTATTGTTTTGAGTTGTTTGACTGTTCAGCATTTTCCTTATTGATTTTGATGTATGCCTTTTATATTGTATTGTTTGAATAAATATAGACGTTTTATACTACTTCCGCTTAACAGACAAATCGGACTTTTATTTTGAAAGGTAACAAGGAAGCGCACTTTTTTTTAGGTTAAAATGCGAACTTTATGGTATAGATTATGGACAGATGCGCATTTTATAACAAGTTTAATAGTTGATTTGACCCGTATGGGACTGACTCTGTTAAGGTGGTGATGAGGTGGTGATAGTTTACGAGTTTTAATTAATGTATTGTCACCTAAAAAAAGAAAATAAAGGAGAGTCACCAGCAGTAAGTCTTCACGCCAATTCATATGATCCGACAACGCTTATTGCTGTCAGAATACGCAGGCGAAACAACATATATAACATAATAATAAATAAGACTAGAGGACGCTTTTTACAATTCATAACAGCATTGTAGAAAAGAGAGATAACAAACGGCAAAGATACGTACATAGAGTTTCACTCATTCTTAAAGATTTGACGTCATCAACATGTTGTTATTCTCCCTTGTTTTACTTCCATAATACCTCTTACAATATGGATTTATTTGCTGAATCATAACTTTACAATGTACATGTTTCATTGAGAAAATAGAAGTTAGTATTTTGAGTTGATGGGAGGCAGTGTCACCCTGTCCCCATGAACACTTTAAATGCTCTTTTTAATAGTTTAATAATTATATATTATGTCCAAATTATATAAAAGGTTTCATATCAGTGGGCTACGTTATCAATCAAAACTACGGATGGGTCACGAGGGCGTAGCCGTTTGGGGACTCCCAAAAAGCCAATTTATCCGCCGCACCTGCTCCCCTATCCTCCCTTCCCGTCCCCTCTTTGCTCCCTTACCTTCCGGCTTTATGGCACAGCTCCACTGCAGCCCGGCATCGCTTCTGGAAGTCTGGAAACACGCGCTCCGGTCAAACTATCCCCGTGCCGGTACGCCGCTGAACTCAGACGAGAATGAACTTTTCCCGTTCACTCGCATCGCCGTTCGTTAATTTAACAGCAGAGATGCTGGGAGCCCACGCCTGCGAGGATGACGTGTTGCGTTCAAGGTCTCCTCCGAAGTTCCTGCTTCTGTGGACACGGCGGAGTTAAAAAGAAAAGAAAAAAAAGATGACGGAATTTAAAAAAAACATATATTTTGGTGGCAATGTGCGTCTTTCAGGCATTCATGCTGTTTATTTTATGTCTGCATGCTTTGCTGCTCGTTTTGCTATGTATTATGCTAATATTTATTATCATTACCTTCGCATTGAAAATGCGGAAGGTTATGTTTTGATCGCTGTGTATTTATTTATTTATTTGTATGCGTGTTCCTCGCATAACAAAAAAAGTTTGAAACGGAATCGCATGAAATTTGGTGGGATGATTGGGACCATTTGATTCGATTTTGGGATCGATCAGGTCAAAGGTCAAGGTCAAGGTCATGAAAAGGTCAACATCTTCTTGAATCGCATGCAATTTGGTGGGATGATTGGTTATTATCCGGGGACCATTTGATTCGATTTTGGGATCAATCGGGTCAAAGGTCAAGGTCATGGAAAGGTCAAAATCTTCTTTTTACCATAGCACGGTCAATTTTGATCCAATTGGCATGCAACTAATGCCAACATGTTCATAATTCAATGCCCCATCTTGTGATATGCGAAGGTATGCGCTCTACCGAGTGCCCATTCTAATTAAGATATGTTTTGAGATTAAACCTTCATTTCACAGTACCTGCAGGCTACTTGTAGTTTGGAATTATTCATGTGTTTGTATGTATTGTATGCTGCTTTTTTATGTGTATGTCTGTGAAACACTGTCCTGCTTGATAAATGGCCTTATTATCAACCACAAAGTATATGTATGTGTATATATATATATATATATTGTGGTTGATAATAATAATAATATATATACTTTGTGGTTGTATATATATATATATTATTATCAACCACAAAGTATATATATTATTCTTATTATCAACCACAATATATATATATATTTTTTCTTTTCCATATATATATATATATATACATACATATACTTTGTGGTTGATAATAAGGCTGTTTATCAAGCAATAAAGGGTTTCACAGACATACAGAAAAATGGGATGTTCTCCAAAACTTGGTGTTTGTCAAATCTAAGAGCTAATCAGCTCTCTGATCTGGTGACAGGCAGGCGTTTCCCAGCATGCCCTGGGTCATCTGAGGCACGTGGCTCTATGAACTGCGTTTTTCTATTTATATTGTTAATGCTTTTCTGTCCCCCTTTCTCATCCTCTGCAGTTGGGGTTGGATAGTGTTGGAAGGCCTCGTGCACAAGGCTTACTGATTACTCCATGGAACATTTATACTTGTCAAAAGTCTTGATCACTTATGTGTAATGTGATATTCAATTTCCATTTTGCCTTTCTTTGGTATTTATGGTGGTACAACTAATACCACTATACACTGGTGTGACATCCCTGTAGCATACCTATTCTGATAAATGCCTGAAAAAAAGATGTAAATATAAGGATTGTGCTCTTCAGCATTGAGGTCATACATGTATTATTAAAAGGAGAGGAGGGGAAATGGCTTCAAACCAACATGGAGTCAGTCTTCTTGCCTGAGATCTAAATCAAGGTACTGAAGTTGGAATGCTATCTGTACCCGTTTCCTTTTTCTATTTCTTTTCTGGAGAGTATAGAATTGAGAATAACTTTACTACAAATCATTTTTGAAATGTGTAAAGAAACCTTAAAAAGAGTGAACTATATCTCGTGATTTATGAGTTTTAGGTCATTAAGGACAGGATCATTCCCGCAGTAACATGAACTGTGAATCTTTCATGTATCCACACAGTCAAGAACTCCCTAGTAGCGAGGGTGTTTACAGCATCCATTTCTGTTAGATGCAGATTAGTCACATGTTGCGCTGCTGCAAATAAAACAAACATATACATGAACAATGTCTTTTATTATGCCACAAAACAGTGTTTCTCAAAAAACTATGATCTGGTTGGTTACATCGAGTGTGAAAGCAACTCTGTCGACATCGGGATTGGGCCTAGGCGCTGGTTCTAGTGGGTCTGACCACCACCGAGCTGCCGCTGGACAGCGTGCCGTAGAACCCGTTTAGGAACTGGTTCTTCAGCCGGTGCTGGAAGTGGACATATCTCACCCCTGGTCCATAGCCGGAGAACACGTGGGACACCTGCAGGTCAAAAGGAAGACATGCAGTCAAAGGCCCGAGTCATCCTGATCACGAACAGCTGTGAACCGCTCGGGAACTCACCTCCTTCCAGGTGTGCGAGTAAGCGCCGCAGTCCTCCGTGGGCTTGGAGGTGTGCTCTGAGATCACGGAGCTTCTGTCTGCACCCAGTAACTTCACGTGCAGCTGGTAGATGGAGTTATGCAGCTGACTCTCCTCGTACCTGGTGGAAGGACTGATACTTTACAAGATACTTATTGAACAGCTATCATTTATTTCCTATCAACTTCCAAGAAGCTTCCTGAAAATAACTTTGTCTGTTCGTATTAATTTAATGGGAAATGGAGGCGGTTTTATTTGGTTCCACTTCAAACTGATTTATTCAACGGGATTATTATTAGTGCAAACTGGAGATTCTTTACAATCACACACAGAGAAGTTGTTTGGCCAAGCACACAATTCAACTCAACATGAGGAATTAAGAGTCCAATAATAACATACCTGCAAACTCATGAGGGGTGAAAAAGGTGACAAGGGGGGGGGGGGGGTGCATGTGACTTTCTTTTTCTTTGTCACCACACCACATCCACGTTGTTTGAAGCCTCAAAGCTTATAGAACCACAACTACAGTCATTTTATTGTTCTGACCACAAATCTAAATAATGATAATAAACAGTTTAAGAACAAAAGTTCCTCCGCTCTGACTCAGCCCTATAATGATAGTAATAACAAATATACATTGTCATTATATATAATATGGTTAAAGTCATTCATGAACCAACTTCCTTTTCTTTTTGCCTGAACAGTCCTCATGGACTTTTCCCTGAATCTGTTCTGTCTCTACCTGTTTGTCACGATACTCATATTATAACTTCTATACATATTACATACCTGCCATAAATATCATGATACCCGATACCAGAATTCAATACAATACCATAAAAACAATATGGTACCATAAATACGAGACTGGTATATTTATCGATAATAGTAATAAATAAAACATCTGTATGGTTCACTTTTTACCAACTTTTTCACCACTTAACAAATGACAGTAATATTAGTATTAATACAGCCAGATATGAATGAAACTACATGGTTCCATCAGAGCATTGATGATCACTATGAGGCCGTTAGTCTCTGACCAGATGATACACAGTTCATCAGGATGAGCAGCTGGAGAGTTACACAACTTTACAGACTGAAACATTTCACTTCTGGCATCTTTGTATTTGTTAAGCCGAAGTCGGTCTCTAAAGCTCCGCCTCTTCTCTCGCTGTGAGCGCTGCGCAGCGCAGTGTGCGCAGACAGCTCGACACGGAGCAGCGTGTGAGCTCTGATCGCTCTCTTAATGAAGTATCGATACTAAAAAGATGCTAAATCACATCGTGTTTAACGTACGGGTACTTTGTTAGCATCGCTGCACCGTGCAGCGTGACAGCAGTAGATGTAGCGGGTTGACATTCAAGCTAACCTGAACCCCCAAACGATGTCGACATCTGAACGCTGATTGGCCGAGACGCGACACGTCCCATCAAAGATGTTCTATTGTGAAGAGCACAACTTCACACCTTTCTCCGCGTCTCACTGCAATCTCAACGGCAGCGGGCCAGGTGACCCCCCCCCCCCAAAAAAACCAACTCTTCGGATCTCCACGATTCACGTGGATGACCTATTTTCAGTTCAAAACGGTGAATTTCACCGAAAGGTGACAAGTTTGCAGGTATGAATAAGTGGATTTATCCATTCCATTATGTCACCGCATGTCCTTTACAGAATCGTGGGGGTCCGGGAGCCGAGCCCAGCAGACACCGGGGTAATACCCTGGACAGGTCAATCGTTTCACATCACCACCTATGCACAACCTGGACTCAGCAATGAAGCCTAACGTGCATGTGCGGGGAGAGGATATGTTCATTTATTTAAACCTAGAGGGATATACCTTAGAATTAAGGAAGAGAGAAATTGTGTGATATAAACTTAAATGCTGGAAATAGAATTCTACATGTGCAAGCCTTTGTTAAGTATGATATTTAATTGCTTTCTATCATCTTGGATACACATATTTAGTATTAGTATTTAGTTATGTTAAGTGATCTGATAACAGTTATGACCACTAGTCGGTGCTGTTTGGGTGTCTGTAGTTGAGAGGGTGAAGAAAGGGAGGAGAGAAGAAGAGGGGAGACTTGACTGCGGTTGGAACTTGAATAAATGTATGAGGTAAACCCAGAACGTGCTGGACTCATGTCCCACGTCGCTTACATTAGGGCCAAAAGACCTACAGTCATTTGGACATTGGTATCAACTGTAAAACACAGCCTGGATGAAAATGGATAATGAATGAATAAAGTTAGGCGTTGATGATTTTCTGTAACCTCTAGCAGGGGCAACATAACAATGGGTTTGAGTATTCAAACAAACCAGTAAAAAGTCAATATTTCTACTGGTTTGCACCGAAGAAGAACGCTGTAATTAAAATCCTATTAGATTGTACTTCGTAAGTGATGAACATTAAAATGATTGTTTTAAATGTAATTCCAACTAGCATTTGCATTTTGATGCTATGATAATCGAGCCAAAAGGCAGCTTGTTTATCACAAACACTATTTCTTGCTTATCGTCCGCATAAACCCAGGAGCTGGGAGCCAGACGGCCATTCAAACACTTTGAGAAGGCACAACCAGACGACATGCCCGCGCACATGCACAGACTGTAAAAGCACTTAGTGTACACGTGTCCCCTCTGAACCAAGCTGATAAGAACCCTAGTAGTCACACACGGCGGGAGGGGGGGGGGGGGGGTGGTCATTAACCCACCAGTCCTGGATGACTATCTCCGGCTGAAAGTCGTCCAGCAGCTCTTCCCACAGTCCCTCGGCCTTCAGGTCCACAACCTGCTCCATGGTGAACCAGCTGAGGGCGAGAAAGAGAGGAGAAAGGAGAGAGAGGAGAGAGAGTACAGTCACATTTACAACACGCACGTTATGTCCTGTCCTGGCCCCGTTTTGTGGGTGGAGTCATAAGCATACAGGTAATCCCTGTTGTGAACAACTGCATTGCTGAACTATTGACCCCTCCGGTGACACCCACCTGTAGAGAGGCAACTCGCAGATCATGGCCCCCGCTGGGATGCCACTGGAGTCATAGGGCAGGGTTTCGATGCTCGTGGTCCAGCCGCTGAACTCGCCTATGAATTGAGAGAAACCTGATTTTGAGACTTTGACAGAAATTATTAATTGTCCCGCGTTTTTTAGGGGTTACGCAGCTCAAACAGAAACAGACCACTACTGAGCCTCACCGTGAGGTTGGGACCGTGGAGGTCCACGATCTGGCTCTTCAGGCAGGTCGGGTTCAGGCGGAGAGGTGTCCTTGCTGACGCCTGAGAGAAGACACAGGGACAATTGTAAATGGCACCACGCCCACAGTAATTCCACCATAAACATCCCAAAGCCAAAGGATAAGTTTGAAAGCTCCACTGGGCGTAACTCTGTGTGACTAAACACACTCTGTAGGTATCAGTCAGCAGCTCATTCTGTGGACGAGTAAACGTCCAGTGTATATGTGTTGGATGTCGCTGAAGAATCCGACTTTGCAACATTCCTAAAGTCTACTCCGGGGTCTCTTTAAGTTATGTAGGTAAATGGGCACACGCCTCTTAAAGCTTTACCTCACACACACTTCCTGGGTCTCTATCTTCCCATTTCCCCTCTCAGGATGACAGTTTCTATATCTCTGAAAGATTTTCCAGGGAGCTTTGAAAACATTGGCGTTAAGTCATACTTTTCTGCACTTGTATGACATATGCACTTTGCATATCCCAGTTTCATAGATGTGTGCTACTTATATTCATAACATTGTAGACAGATAGTTGGAGGAGGTTCCCGTTTTACAGTGTGTTTAAGCAGAGGCGGCTGCCTTAGAGGAAACCACGTGAGTACAGAGACAATGCGGGTACGCGCACCATAGAGAGCTCACAGGAGACACAGAGCAGCATCACATCTCCAAACCAGCAGGCCACCACAGCTGGGGTCTGACGGACAGATGTGTGAAGCATCTCGAAAGTCCTCTGAAACCACTTCAGGAACAATTAAGGAATCAAACCACAACTTTCAAACACTTTAAAGTTACTTTGGAAAGACCTGCAACAAGTTGCACGCGCTCTAACATCTGGAGACGGATATGCAACTCTGGATCAGGCGTTTACATCAGAACTCCCCTGATCAGTCAGTAGGCAAGCAGAGCAGCACAAGAGCGCGCTCGAGCCGTGTATCTAACGTTGTTGTTGTTGTTGTTGTTGTTGTTTTACCGTTAGGCGACGGGTTCTTTAGCATATTTCTCCCCAGCGGTTTGGCGTCATAGACGGACTTCCAGTCCAGGCTGTCGGGCATCGGCGCGCCCTGCAGGCTCCACTCAGCCTCACATCTCTTCTTCCAATCCGGCATGGTGCGATGTGGTCTCACGCTTCCTTCCACTAGAGTGTTTCCAGGAAGTCCGGGAGGGTTTTTATTCGAGGCCGTCGTCGGCATGCCACACCCCGGTGGAGCAATGGAGGTGATGAAGGCTGCGCACAACCTCTTAAAGTCACAGCGGTTCAATAGCGTGATGAGAGAGAACAGACCACCAGACCGAGGCGCCCATGGAGCCCACAGAGCCAGGTGAAGGTAATGAATACATAATGGCGGTTGTTAAACAATAATGCATGAATAAATAACAAAGCACTATTAAAAAGAGCCTTTTCTTAATTTCCCTGTAGCACAAACCCGTTAATAACATGTACATAACTTTATTTTCTAAGCCACCAATAACTATTTTCTGCATACCAGCCTGATTCATGGCCTCAATGTAACTTTATTGTTTAAACATTTTGACTCATTCATGGGCCAGAAATAAAGTCAACTTATTCCATATATATATATATAAACTATGACAATAAATGTATTAGTTGGAACATTGCTCTTTTATAAATATATGTAGTCATTTGCATAGTATAATTTCAATTTCGGTGTAATTGATCAATTCATTACTTATAAGTATGTTTCCATGTGCTTCCATTGCAGACTCCACAGAATACTGTGAACTATGAATCACTTGCATTCTCCAGTGAGCAGCTATATTAGTCATATGTCTGTTAGTACTTATAGTTTTTTTACCAAGCACTTAGGCCCTATATATGGTGTCTCCATGGTGACAGGACGGATACAGCCGGACCTTTGCACCACGTTTACTAACCAGAGAAGTGTTACAGTTATATGGAGTACAATGCAAGGTTTGTGTATTTGCATGTACAATGTGAACATATCCTTACACTGACTTATGGACATGTAGCTGTGTGAAACCAGGCCCTGTATTCAGTGAGTCACATTTGTTTGTGTACAGGGCATACGGTCCCGTCCTAGAGAGCTACACAAGTGTGTGATCTGCAGTTCATTTAATTGCAGAGTTAGAGAAGAGGTGTATACATCATCCCATCTGAAGCCTTGTAGAGCTGCAGAGATGACAGCGGATCAACTTACACTGCAGATGCATCATGAATGTCTCCACCTTGTGGATTCTAGCAGGATGCTCATCAGCCCACTCAGCTGCTTTATTGCCTCTCAGGGTTTTAGAAGCACAATAGAGGAATTGCATTTTCTGGAAGTAGTGCTACTTATTTGTCTGTCTTATCAGCATAATAGTTTTTGTTGCAGCATCCACATAAATAATATACTTTTTATAAATGCTACATATAAAGTAGCCCGTCCAGTATGCGTTGCTAAACCTGCCAGTCGGCTCTCTGCTACAAGAAGAGCGCTAATCCTGGCTCCACAACGCTGGAATGAGGACAGCAGCGACTCTACATATATAAAATTCACCTGTTAGACTTAAAAAGATGATTAAAAAAGAAGAAAATTAACTCTCTACCTCTTATTGCCTCTAAATGCAGCATTTGAAGCAGTTTAGCATATGTGATGAAGTTGGTGTATACGTGCATGATTCATGCACTTTCTGTATTCACATGGTTGAATGTAACGTAGCGCAAAGTGCATCATGTCTGTTTATAAGTTATATATAGTTTAATTTTAAGTATTTCAACAACAATGAAACATGTCAACTGCTGCCGAGCAAGGAATGTTTCTGTAACTTTTCTGAGCATTTTAAATAAATCCATCGGTGACAGGTTAACAAGTGACTGAAACACTCCTGGGCTGACCTTCCACCTTTTAACAATTCTTTAAATTGTTGTATAAATAAAATTCAATTGTGTGTGTGTGTGTGTGTGTGTGTGTGTGTGTGAACCTAATGCAGATCCAATGCAAACCACAAGCAGTTTCACTTTATGAGTTAAGGGATATTTCTCTTTAGAAAAAAATTGTATTTCTGTGTTGCTAATAAAACTAATTCTCAGGGAGGCCTGAGGCACATTTGAGGGCTCAGAAGAAAGTAGTGGATTCTTAATTGTGCTTTGACCACGATGAAGGTTCACGGTTCACCTTTATGGACTTGATACAACACACAATTGCCCCATGAAATGCAGTTGTAGCCCCCTCCACGCAGATATTCTTATTTTATTTTAAATTTGAATATAATTTAACAATAAAAAGGAACAAATGAAAAGGTAGGACAAAGGAAAGGTATCGGACAAAATCACAAGGGAGACTATAGCAGATGGATAGCACATACTGCTCGTGTTTTTTCATATCAAGGAGGTTCATTCATAGTTCAGCTTACGTTATGAACCCAGAGCCAGCTGTGCTTATGGCTGGCAGAGGGCCATAGCAAGGCAACAGGGGGCAGCAGACGCTACGTCTGAAGGGGGCACTGCTGCAGGGCAACACACTGTATCCCAAGTCACACATGTCGACACTGTGGGGGTTACATTCGTAAAGTTCACAGTGAGAACGGCGCCACCAGGCGAGCACAGATATGCATGACGTACGCAAGTAAGCAGACAGCATATCATGGATACATGTGTGAAAGCGTGCAGAGAATAAAGGCCCGGGACCAGACAGTTTTGTCGTTGAAGTGTTTAATCCTTTGAGGCCGTAGGCTGTGCTGAACAAACATGACAGCCATACGGGAGATTATGGAACAGACATTCAGTAATACAATGAGCTGCCGATTGTCAACATCTGTTTCGAGCCTATGGACAGGTGTTTAATGGAAAATCCTATCTTTTCCAATCTTGGTTGTTTTACAATTGAGTGAAAACATTGGAATTGTGCTTTGAGTTTAGCAGTCTGGGGTCCTGGGCTATGTTCCAAAAAAATGACATCAGATAAGAAAAGATAATGCTTTATTCGTCCCGCAGTGGGGACATTCACAGGATTACAGCAGTAAAGGGGTAAAGTGTACATAGTAAGATCACTACATGCTATACTATTTTTTATAATTGTGTGCATGTTGTCATTTTCTGCACGTATGTACTTGAGGTAGACCTCCAATTCGTAATACTGCAAATACTTAAATATTGCAATATTTTCCTAAGCAGGCCAAATACTCGGTAAACATTTGTTTCCTCCTTTATCAAAATAGTGACTTAAAAGACATTTATTCAGATGCAATCCCTTTATTCTTTAAACAGACTAATGTCTGTATAGAGTCAACATGTGTCCCCTGCGCATTGTGGGTTTATTGACTATGTGAGCTGAACTCTGACCGGCTGATAAGTAGCAACATTAGCTCTGCTTTTATCACCTCTCATAATATTACTGCTCTAACCCTGGTTACAGGAGCAGGCTGCCAATTTTCAATTCAATTCAGTTTATTTTATATTGCTCAATATCACAAATTACAACATTTTCCTCAGAGGGCTTTACAATCTGTACACATACATACTTCCTGTCCCAGGACCTCACATCACACAACACATTCAATAAATATGAAGAAATGTATGAAAAACTAGTAGTTAGTAGGCATGGACCATGAACCAGACTTTTACACATACAGGTCAGTTTACACAGCATGAAGAGCATTACACAGCATGTGAAAACAGTTGTATTATGTTATAATATGCTGCTTGGATTTGAACCCCTTTTTAACCAAAAAATAAAATACCAATCTGCCTCTCACAGGTCCCCTAACTTTATGGAGCTGCACAACTAAAACCAATCGCTAGAATACCTTTTTAAATGGGAGGAAATATTAAAAGAGCCAATAGACAACCTGAGTATCCCTTAATTGAACCATCCATCCAATGCAGAATTATTAAAATAAACACATGTGAACAGAACCTTGTGGAACACTAAACAAGGTCATACCTATGAAGGTCAAACTTACACACTATATATCTATATATATATTTTTCCCCGGGGTTGTGGCACTGAGCCAGGTGTGTATGCATGTTACATTGCACAGTGCAGCATGTGCAGTGATTCACGGTCACATACTGCTCTTCAGGCCTCTGGAAGGCCGGCGCTTTATTCATTCAGACGCACCGATACATGTTTGATCCGCTTCAATAAACATTCTCCAACTGAAGCATGCTGTGTTCATGTGTTCGGGTACAGTTAATCCTATAGAAAGGGCCGTGCCCTATTTACTGAGCAGCAGCGCCAGCATGACTCACATGACTCACTCAATCCCTAATCTCCCTTTACCTGCTGTTTTCTTTGTGGAAGGGAGTTTACAAGCCTTTTTAGTCTGAGGATAAACAGTGTGAAAATAAGGCAACTGTTTAACCTCCGTGTACAAAAACAGCACAAACGTTTGTTCTCCTGCTATTTTGTCTCACTCCCAACATCGGTGCAGCTTCATTTCATTCTCTTTTTTGCAAAGTTTAGTAAAACCACTTTTGTGGAGCTTGTAGAGGTCTGGTCTGACTCGATGAAATTGAATCTGGGTTCTGGGTGGGCGGGGGGTCCTGTTTGACAGGGTGCAGATGGACCTGCGAGCCTGGTACAATTATAGCCTCTTCCTGGCCACACTATACACGTGACCCTGGCGGCTTGAATTTCAATCCAACCACTAACACTCAAACGGGTCTGCAACAAGTAAAACACTGCAGGTGTGCAAAATAAAGTTCCACTCGCATAATACTCAATTCAGCCTATTTGTAATCTGCATAATCATTATTTACACCTGCAGAGGTTTTTTTCTACAGCTGTCAGCTGAAAAGAAGGCTTCAGACATCTAAAGATGACGTGTGTTCTTTAAGTTGCATACTTATCTTGCAAATGAAACAAAAATATCCCCTTAAATGTTGAAACGCTAAATGTTGCGTACGTTTTGTGCATCTTCCGGCTCAATCTCCAGACAGGTGTTGAATTTGATGTGGGAGAGAAGATGTAAATATAGTCGGTCATAAAGGTGTTATTTATAGGGGCTCGTTATGTCATTGTATGTGTTTGCCAAGCCCGTAATTCTTCTAGGAAGGTTTCATTGAAATGGGTTCACAATGAAAGAACTGAGGACAACTCTCACTAATCGGGCCAAAGAAATGAAATTGTACATTTCCCCCATTTGGGACCAGTGTGCCATAGCACGCTCTCACTTCACAGTCAAGAGAGGGCGACTGGACGCAGCTGCCGCCTGACACTGGGCTATTCTGACACAGGTCAGTGCAGTTGGTGTAGATTCCTCTCCGGGGGTCGAGCTGCAGCCTCAGAGCGTCCTGCATAGCTACGAACTAATGCTCACTTCCTCTGACAGACGCTGTGGGAGGAGAAGACAGAAATTGTCGAAATGCAACACTCCGAGGTTTCAGGAAATAAAGTGGGCCTCATTCAGCAACAATATTCTCATATATTTTCACGTCATTTTCTGTTGAGAAAAAAAACAAGAGCGGTCAAAACCAGATGCACTAAACGTAATTCCCCCTACTGTGAAAGGTCAGGTGTTGTGCCATGTGCCAACACTGATAGACACTCTAGGATTGAAGAGATGCTACCAAAAACATCTGTAAAAAGAAAGACTTCTGCAGGAGAGAAATCAAGGTTCAGAGCATCAGTCCTGACGTTACAGGAAAATGAAAAAGTATCGTAGATCAGTCGGTAAGCCATAAACCCATAAGCACCCAATATCACCCGGATTTATATTGTCTTAATTGGGTTTGCTGCACGAATAGTATTTCATTCATCATCCAATCATAATAATGATTTAAAAACATAAATATCATCAAATGAAACACATGTGCTATTCTTAGAATAGTATTTTAAAATGATTTATCTTGGTATAGATGAATAGATATATAGAGATATATAGGCAGATAGGCAGATAGATGGATGGATACTTTCTTCATTCTCATGGGGACATTTTTTTAGGAAATCTTTTACCTAAAAAACAAAAATAAGAAAACATTGATGAATCCCAGAAATCAAATGGCTATGACAAAATAAGAAAAAACTGTGGATCCAAACAAATATCTGTAATATTGGTTCCTGCATGAGGCCTAAGAGAGATTTCAGCATCATGTGGAGCTTGAGAAACTTCCTGGCCCACATGAGCAGACCGCATCATGCTACTGCCCTGTTGCGTAATGGTTCTGGACTGACATTATTCATTGCTCTGGATGAAATGTCAGCCAGCAGTGAGCCGCTCTCCCTGGTGTCACATTTGCAGGTGATACCACTTCCTTCTAGGGATTAAAAGTGAGCCGAACCCATTGCGAGTATTACTGACGTATATACCAAACATGTCACATGCAAAAAAAACACAGGCATCTCCACTGTGTTCAATTGTATGCACAATACAAAACCAGTGTTGTGTGCCATGGAGGACAACATATGTGACGGCAGTAGGGCTGAAGAATGTGGCAGGGTTGGGTTTTTGGGAGGGAGGGGGTGTTGTACAGACAGGGGGAGGCGAGGGGTGGAAATGATACTGAAGACTGGAAGAAGCAGGTGTCAGCCAGTCAGCTGCCAGGCAGAGATGGCTGGGACATCCCACAGACACGCTTGCTTGCTGGGATGGCCCCCACACCCACCCCTTCTTAGCACAGAGCCTGCGATAATGCTCCTGTGGATCCCCTTTTGAAATGGTACCACACCTTTCGTTTTTCCACCAGTGGCGTCTCCACCAACTTTCTCTCCAGTGTAGATGGATTTGGATTCGATGAGTAACTTTTTACTTTGGGTACAGGCCAACGAGCGTGGTTTTCCTGAAAAAAGTTGTGGGTGGCGTAGCTTGAATTAGAATTTGGCTGGTACGGATCCCCGTGGACCAGAACTGGATCAAAGAGCAGACATGTTAGAAAGCAGGGGCGTTTTTGTTTACATATTAATCACGAGTTGCAGCGGTAACGCTCAGCTTGACTGGTGGCCTTTAAACCAGATACAAACAAAAGCCCTGACAATACTGCAAGTCAAATTAAAAAAATTATCTTTCAATTCTTCTGGACAAAAGTGTAAGAAAGCAATGTGTAAGCCGATGCGGAGCAGACGCATTGGTGAAATAGTGTGCGACATTTGAGCGAACACAGTATCAGAGATCAGAGCTAATGAAGCTAATGTCAAACATGGTATCATCTTTCATCCGCACCATTCTGACTTTCCGTCAGAGATTCGATGCCTGATAATTGCCATATCAATGGGTAATGGTTGTTTTGAAGTAGTTTCCTCTGCAGGTCTGTGGGGGTCCACACAGCAACAACATATGTTCAATCTAATGCTATCCAATAAAATAGTATTTCTTTAAATTTGTGTTCAGTCTGTTAAAAATATATATATTTACATTGCAGTTCTGATGTTATATTTCTAAATCAAAGTTGAAGGTCATTACATGTTGCGATCAAGGAAAGATGTAAAGGAGAAATCACAAGGTAAAGGATGGTCGAGTGTACGCGATTCTAAAGGAGATAAGGAAGCATTGAAGCACTTTTCCTAAACATTTAAAGGATTCGACAAGCTCTCATCATGGCTGCCACTGAGACTCTTCTGGGCCGTTTCACTCAGTTAGGAACCTTCCTGAGAAATAAAGACCATCTAAGCGTAGTCTGCTGTCCAGAGAGAGACCAAGCCGAATGGAGGCCGCCAGGAAGGTCTTCTGGTCTGTGAGCTCCTTTAAGATGGCCTGGTCTCTTTGTCTCATGTTTTTTTTTAAATCCACGTCATTCTTCACTCATCCATGCACCCTTGTTATCACATAAGCTTGAATTAATTTATCTCAATAGTTCACTTAAACAACAGCCTCCTTTTGTTCTGAGCCTCGAGCCAGTTCATGACACGATTCACCCCGACAAGCTGTTGCTGTTGTTTTTCGTGTGTCCGTACTTTCCATCGTGTAAAACTGACCATTCTGCCCTCAGTGGGTCATTACTCATCAAGGAGGTATCCATCAACCGTTAATCATTTAGGATTAACATACTCAGCATTTCACCTACCCAAATATCAGTCAGAGACAACTCTGATAAAATGTGTTTTTGAGCAGCATTTCTACGTGGCAGCCATTTGATGAGTGATTACCAACTCTTTTCTAACCTTCACGCCTCCCACCAGGACCCCTGATATCCACGACATGGTTGGCAAAAGCTTCAACACCCCCCCCCCCCGCTCCCCTCAACATCCCTCCTCCTCTCCTGGTTCTATGTATGGGCCAAGGGTGGGCGAGGGGGGTGTTGAAGCTAGAAGTTAGAGGTTGGGGGAGGAAGGTGAGAGGGGTGAGAGTACAGCTGCAGTAGGCCAACCGTCTTGGATGACCGAGATGTAAATGCATACCTTTCACAAACTGTTCTGAGTATGAGTACAGAGCATCTGGCCAATGGGGGCGAAGCAGGCACTAAAATGAACAAGCCAATGGCTGACTGTCACCGGGTATATATACAGGGAGCAAACACCTCCAGAGTCGGGTGACCCTTATTTTGGCTGTGTTGAACAGGATCTGATCCCAAGGATTGTTACCTCTGTTCTTGTCTTCTGTGAAGGTAAATAAATATCACCGACATTATTAGTTTCGTGGCGTTGAAGGAGAGGGTGAGATGTTGGGAGTCGTGTGCGGATTCGGAAAACCATTCAACGGAAAAAACACAACTCTTTGGTTGTTTTTTGTTGTTGCCTCTGATGAAGGATTTAAAACTTCAAGTCTGTGATGAAATCAAAATAGAAATGTACAACAATTCCAGGATGTTTAAATCAATATGATGCATTCTGGGTATAAAAAAACCCAGAGACCTACTGGGTATCAGAGGTCATTGAATTTTATTCGACGAGTTTCATTGTTTCTCATCATAAAAAAAGGCAGCTGCATTAACTTGTATCACAAAAAATATATATACGCCCTCATTTGAGTTATGTGGATTGGTGCTTCACCGTTTGACCGTATGACTCGGCCTGAAGGCCCTGGATATCCAGTAATTGATTTTAAGAGTCAACTTTTTTAAGATGGCCTTTTGGCCTTTAACTTAACAAGACAATTACTCTTCGGCAAAGTGATAACCGCATTTAAAATATCATATTTCTAAACCAATTTGGCTCATTGCCAAAACTTGGATTGCATTTCATGTGATGTCACAAGTGTGTCATTGCATGCGTCAGTCTTTTATTACACATGTGATCCGTCTATCGATGCGAGATGAAACAAATTACTGGACAAAAATGTAACTTGTGTCGACAACTAGGAGTGAACAGATCTGCCTGGAGCAGATGGATGAAGGGAGGCATCAGCAGCCGGTCAGCCTTGTGCGAGTAGTTTGGCATAGCGACCGCTTCAAGTGATGCACTAAGTGTTTGAACCTGCAGGGTTTAGCGGTGATACAAGCGTGATACAAAAAAGGTGCAGTGGTTTCAAAGGGTGTAGGTGTGTAAAGCACGACCAGCAAAGACTTCTTCATTTCTATATATGTGTCAAAGTGTGAATTGGAGAACTGGGATGCCAAAATAATTAAAATACTACTTATATATACTGGGGACATTTTAAAGAAACGTATACGGTCAGATGTGCTGATGCTAAAAATACCCATGCAACATGTGCTCCTGCCCCAACTCTATTTTAACTGGACATTCGAGCCACTCAGATTTGAGTGACACTTGTTACCAGGATTCCTCTGTCAACACCAGTAAAACTCTGTAGCTGTCTCCCAGAAATTCCAACATTTCCAAAAGATGTTTTTTTGGGTCGAGTAGTATCCAAATGGGAAAAATTGTTTCTTGATTATCCACAGCATCTGTTCAAGTTTGCTAATCCTGTGCCGCCCTCTCTTTGCAGTGTTAGAAAGCAATCATGCCTTTCGGAAACACCCACAACAACTTCAAACTCAACTACAAAGTTGAGGATGAGTTCCCTGACCTGTCCAAGCACAACAACCATATGGCCAAGATCCTCACCAAGGAGATCTATGGCAAGATTAGAGACAGGCAGACACCCAGTGGCTACACCCTGGATGATGTCATTCAGACTGGTGTCGACAACCCTGGTGAGAACCCGAGAGACACTTCAATGTCGACCGAATCATATCTCTACTAACTGAACAAAACTTCACATTGTATTTCTTGGTTGAACCGGTACATCAGCTCTCATCTTTCCTCCCATCTTCTAACGGCTGCTTTCCCCATTCGCTCCGTGCCTTCAGGTCACCCCTTCATCATGACTGTTGGCTGCGTCGCTGGTGATGAGGAGACCTACGAGGTCTTCAAGGAGCTCCTGGACCCCATCATCTCAGACCGTCATGGTGGATACAAGCCCAGTGACAAGCACAAGACCGACCTGAACTTCGAGAACCTGAAGGTGCAGTGCGCTAGTTCGTCAAAGAACAGAGAGCCCTTTAGTTAATTGAGTCAAGACTCTTTGAAACAGAAACCAGAAACACTACACTGGATAGGTTCATTGATCTCCAGCTAACAACATAGGAACTAACCACACAATGATGCTCAGTGCCCTTCATTTGTATGCTTCTGTTTCACTTTGTAATTGAGCATTTTGTGTCATTAGGGTGGTGACGACCTGGACCCCAACTACGTTCTGTCCAGCCGCGTTCGTACCGGCCGCAGCATCAAGGGATTCACCCTGCCCCCCCACAACAGCCGTGGGGAGCGCAGAGCCATTGAGAAGTTGTCCGTTGAGGGTAAGTTATTAATAGTTTGAGACCATGAGGTATGCAAAGGAATGGGCCTTCCTCAAACAATAGGCTGTGCCCAAGAGGATGTCCCTTTAGGATTACGGTTCAATATACAGTAAACTGACAAGGAAACTCGGAAACAAGGACATTTTACATTGAATGTAAAATCAGCTAAATGTTAATTGGCAGGAGACACGCTACAAAGCTTTACATGTTGAGATCTATTGCAGTGTCAAAGTAGTCTCAATTAGACTCCTAATAGTGCATGTGTCCCTATAGCTCTGACCAGCCTGGATGGCGAGTTCAAGGGAAAGTACTACCCCCTGAAGTCCATGACTGACGCCGAGCAGGAGCAGCTGATCGCTGATCACTTCTTGTTTGACAAGCCCGTCTCTCCCCTGCTGACCTGCGCCGGCATGGCCCGTGACTGGCCCGACGGCAGAGGTATCATGTGAGTACGACAGATCACTTTCACTGTCAGTGGAAACAGCGTTCACAACGCTCATCATGTGATGGCGTCACCTGTTTGTTTTTGCCGCATGCTGATCCTTTGCATCCATCTCTATCCAGGCACAACGACAACAAGACCTTCCTGGTCTGGGTGAATGAGGAGGACCACCTGCGCGTCATCTCAATGCAGCAGGGCGGCAACATGAGGGAAGTCTTCAAACGTTTCTGCGTTGGCCTGCTGAAGGTACACATAATTAAACAAGATCAAAGATTAAAGCGAAGCGTAGATTGCTGTTGGAATGCAACTCTGACTCTTCCCTTTTCTTCTCCCAGATTGAAGAGATCTTCAAGAAGCACAACCACGGCTTCATGTGGAACGAGCATCTCGGCTACATCCTGACCTGCCCCTCCAACCTGGGTACCGGCCTGCGTGGCGGCGTCCACGTCAAGCTGCACAAGCTGAGCACACACGCCAAGTTTGACGAGATCCTCGGCAGGCTGCGTCTGCAGAAGCGTGGAACAGGTACTAATTGATCCCTTCTTTAGCTTGTACGCCTGGTAGGACCATTAATATCTAGACCCAAAGGTGTGATGCATAATCCGAACATCATCCCTTGACCTTTCTTCCTTTTTCAGGTGGTGTGGACACAGCCTCCGTGGGCGGTGTGTTTGACATCTCCAACGCTGACCGTCTGGGCTCCTCTGAGGTGGCTCAGGTCCAGCTGGTGGTTGATGGTGTCAAGCTCATGGTGGAGATGGAGAAGAAACTGGAGAAGGGAGAGGACATCGACAGCATGATCCCCGCACAGAAGTAAAGGGGGACAATCTTGTTTTTATCTCGTGACCATTCATGTGCAATCGAGCCAGCCGACGGGCGTGCAGAGGAAACAGCCGCTCACCAAGAGACTCTTGACTCTGCTCACCTCTTTTTTCCTCCTTCCAGCTTTTTTTCATTTCTTTTTCACGTTCTCCTGTGTTGGTTGGTAACATCCTGGGATCAGCCTCCACTGAGCCGGGTTCGCCCAGCAGATGTGGCATCACCTACTTTTTCTTCTAAAAAGTAATGATTATTGAAGGCGTTCATACTGCTCAATAAAAAAATAGTACCACATAAAACATGAATCATTCTGATCTGTTGTGTTGCAGCATGAGAAATAACAAAAATTCACAAAGTATAATCTTGACGAATCAAAACTCACCGTGTCAGAGGATCCGAAGCATTGACAAATATACAGACTGCGTGTCGCAACTATCGTAACAAGATAGACACCAAAAATTAAAGAAAAGAAAATGCCAACATCAGTGAATTTTATTAATCTTCAGCTCCGTGTTCTCCTTATAAACCACAACCACTGAATCTCAATTTACAGTTTGTTTCTGAGGGGAGGAATCAAACAGTAGAGCAGTGTAAAATTACTCATACAGGTCAAACTGTGTGTGTTCTTCAATCTCTTTTGCATATAACATCCAGCTGTTTCCAAACATCTGTTTGGAAATGACAGTGTATGTTAAATACTGAGCCGCCGGGCGTTCTAATACTGTAACATCTGAAAGCAGACCAGTCTCTGAGTAGGTACACACGATTACTCAACAAGCATGTCAACCAAATCTTTTCAAGATTTTTTCACAGTAGATTTCACCTCAAGAAAATGTTCATCCACCTTATACTAAGAGTGAGTTGTTTTACACTAAGTTATTTGCTTTTTTCGCCCGTTTCACCTCAATGATTGCCTCCGAAAGGCTTCGCAAATAATCTGATCTGTGTTTGCCATCAGGAGACAGTGATGTGACATTTCTATGGCTTGAATGCAACCCAGGGCTTTTGACACGTTCGGGGCTTATTGTAAATTCAAGTTAAAGTAGAACCAAGCCGCCCAGTTGATTCCCAATGTAAGTGTCCTTTCTGGACTACAACTAAACATTTCTCTTACACACTGTGTACATTGTGGCACATTTCATGGCATGTCTGAAACTATCCTTTAGCAAACAAGTTGGAGTGAAGTCACTGTTTCACGCCCTGTTTTTTTTTTTGTAAACGGGGGGAAGGACCGGACGCTACATTTAGCACCGCTTCTTTGTATTAATTCATGTCTAAAAACAATCGTGTCTGCATTTCACAAAGCTTCCAATCCTAGGTGTGCATCATGTTTAATTTTTTCCCCTAAAACCCAAACTCTGAAGTCATGCAGGATTGCAGGTTGGTTTTGTTCCCCATTGTCACTGACAGAATCTGCTTTAAACTAGAAGTACTTCCCTTGCTCTAGCTATAAATAAACCTTGAGCTCTAATATATATACTATATTCATATATTTTATATACAGCCATCAACTGACTGATATAAATCCTGTTTTTTAAAATGATATTACTCAAAAAAATAAATAAAGTACCTGTGCAAATATCCACAAATTGAAGTGTTTCACATTTAAGACATTGGCGCCCTCCAGTGGCTAGTTCTGGATATTACCTGTACAAGTACACTGGAAGGAGCTGATTCAAGTCAAAGCAAAGTGCATTGAGGTCTATATTACCGAATGCTAATATACACCACAATGAGAAACGTCCAAGGAGAGGACACGGACAGACTCCTTGTGCCCACTTTGGTGTCTGCTTCTCACCCCGAGGAGGTCTCCCCCCCCGACGGGCTCCGTGAAACAGTACACGCCAAACAGGACTGAGAAGATGTCAGAGAGTGTGGACGGTGGCTGAGTGTCGCCCCACGCGAGAGAGCAGGGCCTCAAACGAAGAGCTGAGGAAAGCCAAACGCTCGTCGTGACATTAGAAAAGAGGCGGTCGTATGTGCGCAGGTGGTGGACAGGGATCGTTTTGCATCCCTGTTAAATGTAGGGAGTTCGGGGTGAATGGGGGGGATTATGATGGGTGGGCAAGGAAATGGGGGTGGGTCACCATGAGCAAAGCCACAACTGAGAGATATTATTAACAGTAAACCAGCAGCCAAACAACATGATCTCTGTAGCCTACGTAAATATCACAGTACGTTATTCACTAAAAACAGGGAGGGAGAATAGAAAGCTTTCTCGTTTTTTTTCTGTCTCTCTCTTTTTTCTTTTTTTCTATTGTTCTTTTTTTTACATTAAATATGCACTGTATGAAGGCGCCGGGGGTTGTTTTTCGCTTTAAAGGCAACTGGACTAACAAGAAGAAAACACTGTGCACACTGCCTTCGTCGTGCCCCCGGGGCCCCATGATCCCCGCAGCCCACAAAGTCACCGACATCGGACGGCCAGTCCATAGACTGAGCCCCCAAACACGTGTAGAAGTGCATGTGAAGGATTGCGTGTCACTGAGAGGTTTTCGGTGCTCGGCCTGATGGGCCTTTTGGTGCTTCCCATCGACATACTGAGATGACGACACATGGCACAGAAGAGAACCCAAAGAATTGCACTGCACCGGAAAAGAAACCAGAGCATCGCTGGTATTTTTGCGGTGGGACGACTGCGAGAATTCACGGGGCAAAGTTTGCACGACAAACCACGTTGGTCGCTCTGGCGCCACCACCTTGAATCACCTCACCTAACTGTTGAGGGCTTCTAGTTTGAAAGGTATTCTCAAGTGTGTGTCTCTGCTTCAGTGGGATGCTTTTTGAAGAAAAGGTAAAGGGATGAAACGGGGTGGGAGGTTGGGAAAATCCAAGACTTTGAACAAGTTGTACTGACAATGACCAGCGCTGACAAACGATGAATCCAGCCAACCAGAGAGCAGCATGTGTGGTCTTTGCAGGCCTCTCTATTCATTCTTTTACAGAGGCAGTTGTCATGACAACAATGGTACGAAAAAGAGATAAATCGATCATATTTGACCAAATCGGCTGTGTTGATTTAATTCCGCGGCGTTACTGCACCAAGTTTTTTCTTGTACGTATAACAATTGTGCTAACGGGAGATCGTTCCTCAATAATCATGTAAGATCTACATGTTTCCATTTTCCCCTGCAGAGAAAACTAATGTGATTGAGAGGCGGCAACTCAGTTCGAGAAGCGGAAGATGTCACCGGCCTTTTATATTCCAGGGTCGGCCTCTGATTGGCTGTTTCACAGGCCTGTCAGCCCCGCCCCCACTGACCTTAATCCAGTGCGGTCGTCACTGCCTTACGTACACGAATCAGAGCAACGCAACCCTCTGAGGCCTGATCATTGAGTGGGACCATAATCCCGTTTGTGCGTGTCATTGTCCCCAGGTGGTGGAAAGTCAGCAGATAATCATCGGCAAGGGGCTGAGGGGTGTGTGTTGGAAATATGGTGTACGTAAAAGGTGACATATAAAAAGAATATTACAAAATAATACAAAAAAGACTGGCTGATTAATGACATGTTGTACACAAGAGATGATGTTTTTCTGTCGTGGTGAAAGTGATCAGAGCAATAAATAACAAAATAAAGTCAGTATGGCTAGAGTAGCGAAAACAAATATTCAACTAGATTCCATCTGATCCAGGTCCAGTGGGTGCAGTCGCTCAGTGAAGAAGTTGGCTGAGCGGGGTGGGGTGATTGGAAAGTTATATAACTCGATTTGGTCAAATATTATCAAGTTATATAACTAATACATTAGTTTGTGTGACTTTACGGGTCAGGTGTGCGTGAATCTGTGTCTGTGTGTGTGTGTGTGTGTGTGTGTGTGTGTTTGTAGGGGGGGTATTCATGAAAGAGACAGAAGGAGGAGTCTTTTCTCTCGGGTCCAGCCCCTTGTCCCTTCTCTGCTATTTTTTTCTTCAATTATTTCAACCCCCACCTCCCTTTGCGCGCACACATCCAACACTCACTCACACAACAACAAGCACTCGTACACAAACACGCCCCTCAGTTCAGAGTTCAAGGTCCTTGGAGATTTGGGTTGCAACATCCCGAAAAGCAAGCGGCGTCCCCCAGAGACGCGTGTAGCGCACCCCGTTAGAAGTCTCGGAGGTGCCCGTGGAAAGGTGGCACACCTCGGCCTCGAAAGCCACGCGGCCCCCTGCCGCGCCATGGGTGCAGGAGAGTAGAAAGGGGCCGGCATGGCGGACCTGGCAGCCACATCCGAGTGCCGCCTCCCGCAGGGCCAGAACCACCTCCGCAGGGTCCCGCCGCACACCGCCTCTCAGATCCCAGCCACGTCCGATGGCCCGGGGCTCGGACGCTTTTTGATACCAAGGTAGATGGCAACTAGGGAGGTCAAAAGGTTAAAAACACATTTTTTAGACAGAGGGCTTTCTACTACTCTCATGAAAAAGAAAACATATCTCTTCTTCTAGGTGCCGTCCTGCAAGCAGCGACAAGAGCACTAACCTTGTGACCGCAAATCTCCTGATTCCCTCAGATTCATTTGTGACCCTGTGGGGGAAACAGGAAGAGTGAGAGGGAATCCCCCACCTGAGCCCCGAGAGCCTTCCGAGTCACAGCTCTCACATGAGATGGCAGTCAGAAGTGGGTATTAGGGCTGCACCATTAAGGCCCAAATGATAGTCACGATTATTCTTGAGCAATATTAAAATAATATATAATATAGGTCACGATTAATCATCATGATTATTCATAATTTTTTTAATTGCAATTTGACATGTAAATAAACAGAGCACTGCTTTCCATTCCATGTTGCGCATCATTCCTGCTATTATGCAAAGATGTTCCGCAATTCAGTGTCTTTATGTTTTGTCCGTCTGCTCTCTAAAACTAGAAATATACAGTTTATTACTCTACTGCTCTTTCAGTTCTGCGTCCTGACTCTATTACCTCCAATAGGAGAAGTGAATGTGAACACAGACGATGACCGATTCTTTTGCTTTATAGTCACCAAAGTAAATATTTGTCACATATCTTATGAACATTCAGAGAGAGAAATGTCATTTTTCAGAATTAAGGGGAAAATGTACTTTTGTTGTTGCAGATCTGTAACTGTCTCCGCAGCACACATAAACGCAATTTTGTAATGCTAAATATGGCTGTTAGCTTTATAAAGAACTAGTGTTAGCAACATAAAAACATATAATACATTATGCATATATAACCCAATCTGCTTTTATCCATCCGCACGATGTTCACAAACTCTTCCAAACGAGATGGAGGGGAAAGGACAGGTGTCATCTTTGCCATAAAGCACCATTTGGGCATTCGGCCAAAACATCTGGATCGACCCGCTGGTGGCTGGCTAACTGTTCTTTGCAGAAAAAGCCATGCTGATTTAATTACAGAATGACGAAATCCTGATAATCGCAATTGATATTGGATTAATTGTGCAGCCCTGCTGTGTATCCAAGCAAGCATCAACAACAACAAGCATGTGTGTGTCCTCACCTGACTGGTATGCACGTTTCCATTTCCTCACCAGCTTCAAAGCATGCAGATTTAAATGCAGTCCTTTAACTCTCAGTCACCCCTGTTCATGGCACTACGCATTCCCATCCATTCTCGCAAACAACACATGGAGTAACATGTAATGACTGTCAACAACAAAGACTAAATGAAAGCATAAAGCACCATTTCTAAAGGTACGATTACACCCAGGATCACAGACGACTTGTTAAAGCCAGCCGGTGCTGACAAAGACACTGAAAACAACTGAAAGTTAAGAGACAAGAATCAAATGAATCTTCCTTGACTGCAACCATGCTTGGGACCAAGTGCGTGGGACCATGAAATTATGAAGATGATTACCAAAGGCATGCAGATAAGCAAGAATTCACAGATAGAGGTATGAAGAAGTCAGGCAGACAAGAGAGTAGCCAGAGACATGGGAACTTACTAACTGTTTTTGATCCTTGTGGCAGAGTACAACCCGAGACTGATTTGTTTGAGCCCTGGCGCTTGGACGGGTCAAGGTTGACCCTGATGCCATGACAGTGGGGGGAAAGCACAACAAGATAAAGATGGAGAAAAAGAGTGAAGAGCAGGGGGTCGGGGAATAAGAGAGAATATAATTGAATCACAGGAGAGCAAGTGGTGGAAAAGGAGCGCAGCGTGCGAGCCGATTATTGGAGATAAAGCTGAGGTTTGATAAGATTAGACATGTGTGATTATGACGACTGGGAGAGAGAGGGGAGTGGAGGATAATCCAGGGCCACCGAAGGACTCACCAAAAGGACGGGGTGAATACAATGTTTTGATAACCGTGGATCCATATCCAGGGCTGTGCTCAAGCTTAAAGGCAAATGCAACGTGATTTCATATTGTAGGTTTGATATTCTTGGTTTGTGATATAGGGGCTTCTGAAGATATATTTTACATTTGATACCTGATGACATCTTTATCTATATATTTTCTTTGATTAAAAAAATAATCTTGGCATTATAAGAGTTAATGCTGCATTATAAACCACTTGTGAGGTCATGGGACAGAGGATGTTGTATGTGTACAGATTGTAAAGCCCTCTGAGGCAAATTTGTAATTTGTGATTCTGGGATATACAAAATAAACTGAATTGAATTGGAGCATGTGTTTGCAAAGAGGTCAGAATTCTCTCTATTATCTGTTTTATATTTCTTTGAATCTCCTTATATCTTGTAGTTTTTCACAAAACGCTACATTTTACAGGATTACATTTGAACACATCATGATGGCATTCGTCTAACTATTTTACTTCATCAATAGGGCTTGAAGGCACACACTTAAAACTCAATGTAACCTCCGCATGTTAGCTGTTATCTCTATTAAGGAGCCAAGCAGGGCTGTGCTGCCCACCGGCTGCTAGCAGCTAACGTTGACTAGCTCTCTATAACACAGATGTGATGTTCACAATGTAGCATTATGAGGAATAAAAAGGGTAAACAAGCGTGTTTAACCGCCGGTGTGAAGAACTAGTCTGCACACGTGCAGTAGCCTACTGAACTGTCAAGATGTACGCATTGAGTAGAGAGTGACAGTTGTTGTTGTCAGGGCTCTCAAGTTTTGAAGACAGGCAAGAATGCAGAATGAAATTTTCGGATATCAGTCAGTCGCGCGCAATTCCAGGATGCTTTATTTTCATTGGTTGCTGGATTAAATCTTACCCAGATACAGCAGATACGTTTGTTTTTCTGATTGGCTATTGTGTAGCCCATTTCATTTTTTGATTGGTTGATAAGTGGCTAGAGCGCTTGATTCCTCCACGGTGAGGGCAGCGCGGCTCATGTTTGCGCGCTGCGGCACATTAAAACATTAAATAGCCGAGAGTTTTTTTCAGCGTGAGAAATATGATGTGTGGCGGGAGTGCGTGACTTAAGACCGAAATGCGTGAGTCTCACGCTCAATGCGTGACACTTGAGAGCCCTGTGTTGTTGTTGTTGTTGTTGTTTGTGTGTAGCGTTAATGAGCTAATAAATGATACAATAGCGTGACATCAGATCGGTGCACAGACTCACTCCAATACCTGATTGATTGATTTCAAATACTGGCATCTAAAACAATTCTGATTAATTATACCCTTTTTCATATGACCACAAAACAACATTCGGTAACCACTAACAAGATAAAAGTTATGTGGAGTGGAGAGAGGTAGGAAGAGTTGTAGCAACTGATCACAACATCAACATATAGCTTCCCACTCTAGGTTCAAGGCTTAACAAGATGTATCGCCTGAAATAGGGAATAGGGAAATTAGTAGCTTGAGTATGAAACAAAACCCTTTTCATTAAAACCAAAACATTAATTAAAGTTAAACTTATGCAATTTACAGATCTGAATAGTTAGTATAAATAACTCAGTGGTTAGTAGACATTTTGAAAAATATAGTTCTTTGCAGAGTTACATGAGAATATCGATACCACCAATGTCTGTACTGTAAATACAAAGCTAGAACCAACAGACTGTTAGCTTAGTTCGGCACAAAGACTGGAGACAGAGGGGAAAAGCAAAACCTGGTCTTTCTGCTAAGCTATGCTAACAGTCTCCTGGCTGTAGCTTCATTTCTAATGCACACACTCTAAGCATGGCATCCATCTTGTTATACCTGCGAGTGAGTTTGGAGGTCAGCTTGGAGAAGAGGTTGGAGGTTGCCCTGGTGCGGGCGTGGGGCAGGGGGCTGGCATCATGGTGGGACAAGGTGGGGGAAGTAGGCGGGGCTGAGTAGACCGGGGGGCCGCGGTCCCTCAGCTGCCCCCCGTGAAAGGTGCTGCGGATGGTGGAGCCTCGGGTCAGGCGGCACCGGTCCGAGGACGAGGAAGAGGCGCCCGCTCCGGCGCCAGAGATGCTGAGCGTGGAGGGAGATGCTTGCGGCACGCGGTGGCCCAGGGAGCTGTAGAGTAGAAAAGGGAATAGTTGTGTCTTAAGCTAGCCCAGGCATTGTTTTCTAACATTATTTGCTTTCCTATAATGTATATACTTTGTTTAGATAAACGCCCCATTTCCATACTTCTTACTTATGTTATACAATTCACAATTAAATCAGATTAAAACTCTTTAAATAAAAAGCTGAACAGGTGTTCATGTATTTCTTTTGGACTCTCTCAGGCACTGGCATCAAAGGCCACATTTGGTACACCTCTGTACAACATTGGCTTTAGACTATAAGGGATTCTAGTCTATTCTTAGCTTCAAAAGCTTTATGATGGAATAAATATGCCTAGTTTGGTCAGAACCGTAACGTTGGCAAGTTTCCAAGACGTAACACGTTCTGGGAAGTTCTATTTCAGACTTTCATACAGCCTCCTCACAACAAAACCACTGAAAGTGCTCCTTGTTTAGGTCAATGATTAATTTGAGGCTATCTTCTTGCTTAACGGATCCATGTGCTGATGTGTTTCCATCAAATAGTTACTACTTTAATCTGCCTGTTAAAGACCTGCACTGCACCTGTTGTCTTTGCCGTTCTGCAGGAGAGAGTGTCTGTCAGCGCCCGTGCGGTCAGTGCAGACGTATGTATTCCTGCGTGTCATGGCGCTTCCAGGGATGTTATTCTACAGAGAGGAAAACAAGGTAAGGGGAAGGTTATTCACCACTTATTCAGTGGAAGCCATCCCACTACACACTGTTACAGCATCACATGCAGTACACAAAAAAGGGACACAAGCAGCAACCGGTCATTTTCTTTGTTAAAGTGTTTTCTACTTCCAGGTTTAAACCTCATGTCTACTTATGATTTAAGCTGCTCCCAAAAACTACAACAAAAAAAACAATGCAAATAAAATGTACAGTAAATAGAGCTGCATGCATTAACAATGGCATCATGTCATTTCATGATTGTGTCATAACATCCCAGTGATTCATGTTGTGTTATTTCAAAATGGAGGATGACCCAGGTGGAGATAAAAAATAAAGCTCTCTTGGTCAATTGCAATGACTTTTGAGACACCTCCTAACTTCAGCTCTGCAGTTTAAAAACGTGCACAAGCGAAAAGTCTTGATGTTATGATTAATGGGCCAAGATTGGAAATTAGAGGCGTCTGTCACTCACCGTGGTGGCGGTCATGTCTTTGCGGCGGTCTGGGATCTCAGACTTGTTGGGGTTGTTGGCACTGCTGACCATTGGGCTGGAGGGGGGGAGGCTGTGGCTCCCCATCACGCTGCAACTGGTCTTACGTGAAGGCATTCGTCCCTCCCGCAGCTCGCGCTCACCCGTGCTAGTGGGGCTCCGTTTGGGGTGCATGACGGGTATGGAGGGCCCGCCTTTGTTGTGGAGGACAGCAGAGCACAGACACACAGAGACTCGTAAAAGGAATATTCTGCATATACACTTGAGTGGGTTGTTCAGGATGGAAATCCCCTCCGTACAGCCAGTCACAGCCCTGTACTCTTAGAAACAGGGTTCCAAACGGGTTCTCGGTAGCATCTCCTGGGTGGATTAGCGATATAACTAGTGGTAAATAAAAGGGTTCTCTAAGGTGTCCTCTTGGTAGGCTCTAGTTGAAACCCTTGGAATATAAAAGGGTTCTCTGTAGCACCCCCTATGTGCGTTCTAGATGTAACCCTTGGAATATAAAAGGGTTTTCGTTACGGATAGAGCTTCCAGAGAGGGTTCTGGATGGACCCATTACACCATAGAAGGGTTCCCTGAAAAATATCTCAAAGGGGTCAAGGTGGAATCTTTAAAAAAAGGTGAGAGAAGTTAGAGAAGAGACTCACAGAAGTCGCTGTGTCGTCGCTGCCTGTGGTAGGTGGAGGCACTGCGCTGGGTCTTGCTATGTGAGGAGGCGGTGGAGGATGAAGAGGAGCCAGTGGCTGAGGAGTGCTTGTTGGTCCCGTTGGTGATGGGGCTTGGCCGTACCCTCGCCAGGGATAGGCTACTAGCTGTCCGAGCCTCACTGGCCTCCTATAACGGCACAGTGATATTCGTGAAACCAGATAATTCCTTGTTCCCCTTCAAAGCTTTATTTCCAACATTCTTTTAAGAAGCTAACGCAATAGAACAAAGCTGACGACAAAGAAAGTAAGAGTGCAGATACATTCCGGATATTCTGATTTCAGACTAATTTGGCAAATTAGTATGTATTTTATTATGACACTTAACTCATGATTTAAAAAAGTTAATATAATATGTCAATATTTTAAGTAGTAAAGAATGAAAAAAGTACTATATTTGTAACTGTTTTCTAAACATATTGATATCTAGCCCTAATGTATATATGTATGATATGTGTCTATGTATAATAGTTTGGCATTTACAACATGTCAAGGAAAATGTCAACCTGGTATCCCAGTAAGTCAGCCAAATACTTTATATGCATAAACACATTTTGGGTGGATCCATATAACTCACATCGCCTTTCCGGCCCAGTAGTAAGTAGGTGGCGGTGACTTCATTGTATTTCTGATTGAGCAAAGAGTCCTTGATTTCCTCTGAAGTGTAGCCCATCCCCACCATCACCTCTGAGGAACACACAGCACCACACATGTAAAGGTGCGTTCACACCAAAAGCGAAACTATTTTTTCGCGCGACTGAATCCCATGAAAAGTCAACGTACAGACGCTTGTAGCTGCGATAGACGCGATATTTTCCCGGGCGGCGCGTTTGGGGCGACGCGATGTGGCCGACGCGTTCACAGCGGCGCGTTTCCAGCGGCACCATTTTCGCCCCGAGTTGAAATATTTCAACTTTGAGGCGGTCATCTCGCAACTCGGGCCAATCGGCTCTTGAGTTCCGCTCTCGTAGCGCTGGAAGCGGAAGTATTTCAGACGAAACAGTAACTTCATCGGTGAAAGTGACCGAGCTGAGTGAGCCTACGGGTGATGTCATGAACCCAAACACGAGGGCGTTAGTGTGTGGGATGTCAACAACAAATATAAAGCAGAACTAGTGGTTAGTTATTCTGGTGGATGAAGGAAATGATAACGGTCTTTACGGAGACGAGACACGGAGATAAGCCCCGCCCCTCGCGAGCGTCTCGACGCTCATGGCTTGAACACGGTGAATGGTCGAGCGAGTAAACTCACGCGTTTTGGGCGACGCGAAAAATAGTTTTGCTTTTGGTGTGAACGCACCTTAAGGCCAGAGACGAGTGATAGAACACATCTTGCATCTCAACTACATCGACAAGGTTTGTGATGGTCTGTGAGCGGTAACAGCGGCCCAGCTGACTCACCTATGCGAATCGGATCACTGAAGTCTTCAACAGGTTCTATGTGGGGCTTCAGGTCATCCGCATCGTACCCTGAATTTATCCACTTGTCCTTCATGACTTGCTGTAGAAACAGAAAAACAGAAAAAGCTTCAGTTGCGTTTGAATTTTCCGCAACACTAAGTTGCCTCCTGTGCTTGTGTGTACTCACGTCTAGGGTGCAGCGTTTGGTGGGGTTGAGCACCAAGAATCGGCGAAGGATCCCCTCACAGTCTGTGGACATGTAGAAGGGCACACGGTACTTTCCCCTCAGCACGCGCTCCCTCAGCTCCTGTTGGCCAGATCCATCAGTTAGACACAGCTGTTCAAATCCAAACTTTGCAACCAGACCAGGAGGCAGCCCCCATTTGTAAAGTGTCTTAAAGCTTGCATCCTCTCAACTGACCACAAGGGGGCAACTCCTCTGGTTGTATAGAAGTCTTTGAGAAAATGACTCTGCTTCTCTCTTGCTTTATTCCCTCAGTAAACATTGTCAACTTGAGTTGCTGGTATTAATCTCTAGTTTTAAGTCTTCTTCAATACAGCATGATGTTCATTTAGTAAATGATGGTCCATTTAGAGTCAGATAGACCATAAAGCAGGGTATGCTTCAGGGTGGGTTTACTGTGATTGACAGGTCTCAATCAGAGCCGTATACGATGTCTCTACATCACTTCTGCGCATTCCAAATATGGTCACTTCCATTCATTGGTTGCGAAAAAACAACATGGTAACGGCCGCAATCCAAGAAGGTGAAGGCGAAATCACCGAATCCGACCCTTCAAAACAGCGGTCCACAAACCAACAGGGGACGTTCTTATATACAGTCTATGAACCAGATTCTAAGATGCCTTTTTTCTTGAAACAAATATAGTAAGAAGAGGTTATTTTTGTATTGGGCAATATGACAGTGACAGTATATGGCCTCTCAGCACACTCTGACTCATAAACACCACTTTGGTTTATGTTGACATTTTAAATTACAAAGATATCTCAAACAATTTATCCCATAAAATCAGAAGTTTCTGTCGCATAAAGGTCCCCAAGTCCCTCACTGCAGGCAGTACCATCTCAGATATGAGACGGGTTAAATATATATTTGTCTCTGTCTGCTCGTGGAGCTCTCGGGGGCTATTCCTTGTCATCTGCTAGACTTTGGATAAAAATATATATATATTTTTTTCCTTTTAGCAGAAGGTTCTATTACACAATAGCATTACAGGAGATAAAAACAGAGAATAATGCTTTAACACGACTAATCATCATCAGGGGGACATTAGGAGTAGAAATGAAACGGTCAATAATATATAATAATCTCTAGTCTAAATCATTTATTCTATACACATTAAATGATACTGTATGAAGGAGATAACTATTCCGAGGAGATTTTTTTTATTAAAAATTGTATTTATAATTTTTTATTTTTCGTTTTTGGATAGTATCTTAATTTATAAAGTATACATCAGCACAGGTGTATTATTCAATATATACCATCCAGTCTTTCAAATTAAATAACGTTGAACATTTTTGGGAGAGTGTACATACAAACAGAGAAATACATCAGACAAGGGGGAGATTAGGGAGGGAGAGAGATAGAGGTCGGAGAGGTTTCCTAAACTAGAGCAGCGTTGCAGGGTCATTCATTTATTATCTCCACAGGAATTGTCCGTATTGGATTAGCATATTTCACCCACTTGTCCCAGAGTTGAATAAACATACTTCTCTGAAGGCGGAGGGAGAAGGTGATCCTTTCCATAGCATAGATGTCATTTACTATGTCTATCCACTCCTGAATCCTGAATCGTGATTTTTTTTTTTTTAAACACTAACAAATCATCTTCACTACTAATCAGGTGAGATTCATTTTTTTCATTTGGTTTCTTTACTTTAACTTTTCTAAACGCTTTGAGGGTGAAAGTATTTTTAGGTTGCTGCCACGGTTCACCAAAAATGCTGGTGAAATATAAATATCGAGTCAGTGAACACCATGAAACAACCACTATGAACTCAATCTTTTGAAGAAGGATAGGAAGACTAAGGTTCTGGCTCACATTAAAATCAGGATGCCACGTCTACAATTCCCACACTGAGCCACTACAGACTTCATCGAACCCGCCCAAAGGGCATTCTATCAACCACTGTCAGTCAACTGAACTCATAACACAACCCAAGTCTAGAAAAGTGCACTGATTAGACTGCCGACCTCCACGAGGTGTGTCCCTCTTTCCCCTCACTCTCTCTCCTCCCAGGCGACAGAGATAAAAACAGGGGATTTATTAATCACGTAACGTGCCTAACGTTAGCAGATCACAACATATCGCGTATGGAATTAACCTGCAGATGTCAGTTTTTGAGCTACAACAAAGGCCCAAAAAGACCTGCAACATGGTAAATGGACCTTCACTTGTAGAGCGCTTTTCTAGTCTTCCGACCACTCAAAGCACTGTTCACACTACTTAACCCATTCACTCCCATTCTGATGGGAGGAGCTACGGTGCAACCTGCCTATCAGGACTCACCAACAATCATACAGTTTCCTATTTAATTTTATATATATGTATATATATATATATAATAATAAATAATAATAATCTTCAATCTTATATAGCGCTTCTCTAAGCACCCGAAGTCGCTTACAGAGTCCAGAGTCCAGTAGTCATACACACACAGTCATCCCGGTGGTGGTAAGCTACATCAGTAGCCACAGCTGCCCTGGGGCAGACTGACGGAAGCGTGGCAGCCAATCAGCGCCTACGGCCCCTCCGACCACCACCAACATTCATTCTTATCCATACGATGCGGTGCATGTCTTTATGATGGTGGGGTAAACCGGAGTACCCGGAGTAGACCCACGCAGGCACGAGGAGAACATGCAAACTCCACACAGAAAGGACCTGGAACGACCGGGATTCGAACCCAGGGCCTTCTTGCTGTGAGGCGACAGTGCTAACCACTGAGCCACCGTGCTGCGCAATATATATATATGTATATATATATATATGTATATATATATACATATATGAATATGTGGTGTTTTCACACTGTGGAACCATGTTATTTTGCTGGAAAAGAAGCATGTAGTTGGAAGGTGTCTTTTTAGTCCTCGGACAATACACTTAACCCCATTGCTGCAGAAGCTGTGCATACAGTGTGTGGAAATTGTATGATTGTTAGTTAGTTTATAAATAGAAAGTATATGCATATATGAATATGTGGTGTTTTCACACTGTGGAACCATGTTATTTGGCTGGAAAACAAACTTGTAGTTTGTTAGTATATATATGTGTATATATATAGGAGAAACAGATAATATCATCTTGACTAAAACAGGTAAACATTTCAATACATGTGAACACCTTATTGGTACCATAACCCTCTGAGGGACATTCCCGGCCCTGGATGAAACCAGACCGACAGACCCTCCCTCCCTTCCATCCACTTGCCTTCAGGTTCTGCCCATCAAAGGGCAGCGAGCCGCTGACCAGCGTGTAGAGGATGACTCCGAGACTCCAGACGTCCACCTCGGGCCCGTCATACTTCTTGCCCTGGAAAAGCTCGGGGGCGGCGTAGGGCGGCGAGCCGCAGAACGTGTCCAGCTTGTTGCCCAGTGTGAACTCGTTGCTGAAGCCAAAGTCGGCGATCTTGATGTTGGCGTCGGCGTCCAGCAGAAGGTTCTCCGCCTGAGTCGCACATATATTGATGTCGAAAAAGGAGGAGGAGGCGGAAGGGATGGACAGCAGGAGGGAGAGGAGGTAGAAAAGGGACATAGAACAACACGTTGGGGGGGGCGGGGAAAGAGAGAAAATAGTGGGGTGTGGTAGGAGAAAGAGGAATGAGCAAGGAGGAGAACACAACAACAGGTGTTGTGATGAAGACGAAACAAAAGAGAGCAAATGAGAGACTGATGGGGTGAAGGCAGAGTTTGCGTGTTGTCCAACAACATGGATACTGTCCATGACTCACACTGTTAATATGTCACTGTGTGTGTTTGGGGCTGTAATAATCTATTAGAACTGGCTCTGGCTGCTCCCTACTCTTCCCAGCTGCTCCACTCACCAGCGCCTCACCGGGCGATTAAGATAATAAAGGACTCTTTTCACAGACACAGATTAAGACGAGTCCCAGATTATAACTTCCTGTTCAGTGTAATCTGTCAGTGGAGGAAATGCCCACAGCCTTGGACAACTCCTAATCCACCAGCTCTCTGACAAGCAGCCCCCAAACACATCTTCAGAGCCTCTCACCTTCAAATCTCTGTGGACAATGTTCTTGATGTGGCAGTAGTGGACAGCGGAGACGATCTGTGAACACGAGGAGACAGACAAAGCTGAAGTGCAGTGACTGAATGGGAGAGTCGGTACAATGCAAGAGGCAATGTATTCCTACCTGTCGAAATTTGGATCTGGCTTCAACCTCCTTCATCCTCCCATGAGACACGAGGTAGTCAAACACTTCACCTGTGAGCAGCGGAGACAAATCAGAAAGCTCATGAAGCAAATATAGCTATTTGATTACATATTGCTGATGCACGCAATCAATTCCAATCACATCAATTCACTTTTTAAAATTTAGACGGTGCAAGTGCCGTCAAGGTGTCGACTTTATTATCCGCGAGGAGAAATTAGTCTCGCGGCCATGGAAAACAGAGAACGACTCAGACTTAGAAGAAGAGTTTGATATTTTGGGGAATACGTATTCACGTACAGAATACGATCATTAGAAGTCTTATCTTCTTCTTCCTATCCTCTTCAACATGAACAAGCTGAATTCACAAGCAATAGAATGTACCTGTGCTCCATAATACCCTCAGGGATTATACAGCTAATATGGCTAACGGCTAATATGACTAAAGTTAAGGTTTTCTATTTCTATGTCGTACGCATGACTAACTGTGCACCAACCACTTCATGTTTCCAACCAGTTTTCCCTGCTCAGCGACACACCCGCTGAGGAGCACACCCTGGTTATCGGGAGCTCGATAGTCAGGAACGTGAAAATAGCGAAGCCGCGGACCAGTCGTGTGCCTCCCGGGGGCCAGAGCGGGCGACGTGGAGTCTTGTTTGAAACTGCTGGCTAAGGACAAGCGGAGATACAGTCAGATTGTAATACACGCCGGTGGTAATGACGCTCGAGCCCGCCGGTCGGAAGTCACTAAAATCAATGTGGAATCCGTGTGTGCTTATGCCAAGACATTGTCGGACACCGTCGTTTTCTCTGGCCCTCTCCCAAATTTGCAGACAGACGAATTGTTTAGCCGAATGTTGTCTTTCAACCGCTGGCTGTCGAGGTGGTGCCCAGCGAATAATGTGGGCTACGTACACAACTGGAAGACTTTCTGGGGAAAGCCTGATCTGATGAGGAGAGACGGCATCCATCCCACGTTGGACGGAGCGCGTCTCGTTTCTGCAAATATGACCAAGTTGATCAACCGACAGCCATATCTGTGACAACGCAGGGTTCATGTCAGAAAGCAGAAACAGAGTAGCCGCACGCCCCTGTCATCCCTGTCACCCAGTGTCCCCCATAGCACATCCCTCCCCCGGAGCCTCCGCCCCCTCTCACCCAGTCCCTCCCAGAGCTCCATAGAGACTGTGTCTGTCCCACGGCCACTTAAACTTAAATTAATTATATCAAAAGAAAGCAGAAGAGGAGTCGTACACAATAACCTTATACAAGTTAACACCATTATTTCAGCAGTGCAACAAAACAGGACTATTAACCCTTGTGTTGCCTTCGGGTCAATTTGACCCGATTCAATGTTTCACCCTCCTGTCGCCTTCGGGTCAATATGACCCGATTCAATGTTTAACCCTCCTGTTACCTTTATATTTACTAACATATTTTACCCTTGAGGTCAATATGACCCCAGCTATTAAAATCTCCAGAAAATTATTAGAATTAATATTGTTTTCCAAGTTTAAGTGTGAGGTACTTTATGTTTGTTTGTTGACTCCCGAAAGAACACCGACATTAAACATTGAATCGGGTCAAATTGACCCGAAGGCGACAGGAGGGTTAAATATTGAATCGGGTCAAAATGACCCGAAGGCAACACAAGGGTTAAACGTGGTCTCCTAAATATTAGATCTCTGTCATCTAAAGCTGTGTTACTAAATGATTTGAGAGTCCTTTTGACTTCACGTCTCATGGGGTCATCGGACCCTATGAGACGGCATAGATCCTATCTGCCTGATGGATCGTCGAGGTCTGGGTCGTGGAATTCCTGCTCCTGACTACGCCACTGTCCTGTTGAGACTCCGCCCACTGTTGAGACTCCGCCCACTCCTCCTCTCTACCGCCATCTGCCTGATGGATCGTGGAGGTCTCCATCGTGGAATATGCCTACTATGAACTATTCATACACTCTGTCAAATTCATTGAATGTATTTTAACTCTAAATCTGTCCTTCTGTACACATTACATCTCTTGCATCTGTCCATCCTGGAGAGGGATCCTCCTCTGTTGCTCTCTTGAAGGTTTCTTCCCTTTTTTTCCCCCTAAAGGGTTATTTGGGAGTTTTTCCTGGTCCGATGTGAGGTTTTGGGGCAGGGATGTCTATGTGTACAGATTGTAAAGCACTCCGAGACAAATTTTTAATTTGTGAAATTGGGCTATACAAATAAACTGAATTGAATTGAATTGAATTAAAAAGTAGAATGGGAGCCAGAGCCTTTAGTTATCAAGCTCCTCTTTTATGGAACCAGCTTCCAATTTCAGTCCGGGAGGCAGACACAGTCACCTCATTTAAGAGTAGACTTAAGACTTTCCTCTTTGACAGAGCTTATAGTTAGGGCTGAATCAGGTTCACCTGGTCCAGCCCCTGGAGATGCTGCTATAGGCTTATAGCTGCCGGGGGACGTTTTAGGATGCACAGAGCACCTATCTCCTCTTTTTTTTCTTTTTTCTCTCCTTAGGGATGAATTTTCATCTCTCAATCACACGTTACTAACTCTGCTTTCTCCCCGGAGTCCTTTTGATTTCACGTCTCATGGGGTCATCGGACCCTATGAGACAGCATAGATCCTATCTGCCTGATGGATCATCGAGGTCTGGGTCGTGGAATTCCTGCTACCGACCACGCCACTGCCCTGTTGAGACTCCGCCCACTGTTGAGTCTCCGCCCACTCCTCCTCTCTACCTCCATCTGCCTGATGGATCGTGGAGGTCTCCATCGTGGAATATGCCTACTATAAACTATTCATACACTGTCACATTCATTGAATGTATTTTAACTCTAAATCTGTCCTTCTGTACACATCACATCCATTGCACCTGTCCATCCTGGAGAGGGATCCTCCTCTGTTGCTCTCCTGAAGGTTTCTTCCCTTTTTTCCCCCCTGAAGGGTTATTTGGGAGTTTTCCCTGGTCCGATGTGAGGTTTTGGGGCAGGGATGTCTATGTGTACAGATTGTAAAGCACTCCGAGACAAATTTGTAATTTGTGAAATTGGGCAATACAAGTAAACTGAATTGAATTGAATTAACAGAACATACAGTGTGTACTTTTTCAACTTATACCTATTTGGCATCGGCTTTACATTTAGATTGATCTTTTTCCATTGTTACCATGTAAATATGAGGTAAAAATACAATTTCCCAATCACCGAAAAAGAAGACTGGACTGTAATTAATATGGTGGGATTACATTTTATATTTCACTTTATTACTAGAATTATCCTCTCGGGGCTGGATGCCTCTGCCAACCAATCATGTTGCAGTTTACATTATGTCTGTCCAAAATATAACTAATTCATCATTTTATCCTAAGAAAAAAAAGAAAACAGGCTTTTATTTCCTCCTCATTGTAATTGTGTGTTTTTATGCAAATCCCCGCTACAGATGACTGATACCAAAAGTAAAAGGAAATGGTTGATGATGGTCTAGAGGGGGACGCTGGCGAATTTAACGCCGCTCCGTCTGGTCGGTTTTTTGTTTTTATTTGTTTTACCTTCTCCCAAATTCACACCCACGCTATTTCTTTTTGTTTTGTTTGTTGTTTTTGTTGTTTTTGTTTCGTTTGCTACCTGTCGCACCTGCTCTCCACTGCCACGAACAGCTGGCTTGCTAGCTAGCTAGCTGTCTCCCGCTAGCTGACAGCTACCCGCAAACCTACCGGCTTCCTACCGGATACTCCTGCCCTCGGTCCCAGCGGTTCAGCTCCGACGGCCTGCCTGCTGCGGATCGTGCCGGTGTTACGGTTCAACCTGAGACCCTGTTAACTGGCGACCTTCGGTCGAATGCGTCTGTTGTTGTCGTAGTTACGGCAGATGTTGATAATAGCAAGAGAACACGCAGCTGTCCTCGCGAATGCCGCAATGTTTAATTCTACAATTCAATGAGAAACCTTCTCATGTCGTGTCTGGTCTGAACATACCGGAGGAGACGTTGTAGAAGAGAAAGCGTCCAGCGACTTGAAGCGTTGCGTGTTGTTTATGGGTTGAAACAGGAAGTTAGCAAACTGCCCTTCCTTTGAAATACATTTGGTCAAATAAATAAACACTTAATCAACATACAATTGGGAGCCTGTTTTGTGCAAACATGTGTCACGTAGAATAACTCTGTAGTACAAAAACAACAACAACAAAAATATATATAAGGATGTTACAGGATTCGAACTCATGTCTTTGGGGGAAAAAAAGGTTAATTGTCGGGGTTCATACCACTCGGCCAAGAGCGACACGGTTTACTCTGTTCACACAATTAAATAACGTGCACTGCGGTCACTGGTCACCACGAAAGGCAGAAAACCACCAGATCAACTTGTGACCAAGCACACTGCCGACCACCATGGAGCATGTTGACCTGAACGAAGGAGCACACTACAATAGTGATGGCTTCTTAAACAAATATTCAGCTGTTTCAATTCAAAACGTCTTTAAAGGGCTGCACATTAATGAGGAAAATGTTTGTGTTGTTGTCATGAGGTAAACATACACAATGTGGACAATAAGGCCAGACATGGTCATACATGTATGAATATCCAAACATTACACCCATATGTGATTGTTTACCATCTGTCCATAGACCATGGGCATTGACCACATTACGTTTACAAACTTTACACATATTTACTTTTGCCTTAATATGTCTGTGATTTATGCCACTTAAATAAAGTAAACAAGTGACCTGTACTGTTTGACTTCTCTGTGTCCTTGGCTGGCCACACAAGAATTCAACCAGCCAAGAACACAGAGAGGTCAAACAGTTCAGGTCACTTATTTACTTTACTTTACTTTAAATATGACAAACGTAATGTGGTCAATGCCCATGGTCTATGGACAGATGGTAAACAATCACATATGGGTGTAATGTTTGGATATTCATACATGTATGACCATGTCTGGCCTTATTGTCCACATTGTGTATGTTTACCTCATGACAACAATACAAACATTTTCCTCATTAATGTGCAACACTTTAAAGACGTTTTGAATTGAAACAGCTGAATATTTGTTTAAGAAGCCATCACTATTGTAGAGTGCTCCTTCGTTCAGGTCAACATGCTCCATGGTGGTCGGCAGTGTGCTTGGTCACAAGTTGATCTGGTGGTTTTCTGCCTTTCGTGGTGACCAGTGACCGCAGTGCACGTTATTTAATTGTGCGAACAGAGTAAACCGTGTCGCTCTTGGCCTAGTGGTATGAACCCCGACAATTATCCTTTTTTCCCCCCAAAGACATGAGTTCGAATCCCGTAACATCCTTATATATATTTTTGTTGTTGTTGTTTTTGTACTACAGAGTTATTCTACGTGACACATATTTGCACAAAACAGGCTCCCAATTGTATGTTGATTAAGTGTTTATTTATTTGACCAAATGTATTTCAAAGGAAGGGCAGTTTGCTAACTTCCTGTTTCAACCCATAAACAACACGCGACGCTTCAAGTCGCTGGACGCTTTCTCTTCTACATCGTCTCCTCCGGTATGTTCAGACCAGACACGACATGAGAAGGTTTCTCATTGAATTGTAGAATTAAACATTGCGGCATTCGCGAGGACAGCTGCGTGTTCTCTTGCTATTATCAATATCTGCCGTAACTACGACAACAACAGACGCATTCGACCGAAGGTCGCCAGTTAACAGGATCTCAGGTTGAACCGTAACACCGGCCACTTCTCCTGCTCTCCACCTCATACCTCCTCCCTGAACAACTAGCCGGCTGGCCGCCGGTCTCCCGCTAGCCGCCGGCTACTAACGAGCCAGCCTCTCACCTACCACGTCCACTTCAACCACCCCGGCTGCCATGACTCTACAATACTCCTCCTCACAACTCCTAAAACTAAACAACTGCTCTGCTACTCCGTTCATTGCAGCCATCACAGCACTTTGACTCCTCCGCCGTCGCCGGTACATCCACAGAGCCTCCCGTAGAAAGTTTATTTACTCCCTGCCTGATCGCTTCACTCATTTCATCCCCTCCCTCTGGTCCGCACATCGCATCGCCGCAACTACTGCACGTCCCCTCCACAACAACCTGAACGAGCGAGCTGCCTGGCTCCGCCCACTTTCCAAAGCATCCCAGCATGTCAAAATTCACCCACACCTCAAGGTTGCTCTGTTCAACACCCGTTCCATCAACAACAAGGGCCTCTTACTCAACGAATTCATCACGGACAATAATCTGGACTTTCTCTGTTTAACTGAAACCTGGCAAATCCCACATGACTACTTCTCATTAAATCAAACCACTCCCCCTGGATATTCATACATTGACAAGCCACGCCTGCAGGGGCGTGGTGGTGGAATAGCCACAATTATACGAAATGACATTAACACAACTGCAATAACCATCCCGGGTCCATCCTCGTTCGAACACCTTATTTTTAAGCTGTCTGGTCCCAAACCCCTGATTACTGCAACCATTTATCGACCCCCTAAACCTAACCCTGCTTTCCCCTCTGAACTATCTGAATTCCTCACAGAACTCTGCGCCATCTCTCCATCCATCCTGCTACTCAGTGACTTCAACATACACGTCGACTCTCCTGACTCCACAAGCACCAAAGAACTCCTGGACATCTTCAACTATTTCAACATCACCCAACATGTTGACTTTCACACCCATAAAAAAGGACATACACTTGACCTGGTCTGCACCTCCGGTATTACCATCTCCAATCTCACCAGCATTGACCTCACCATCTCCGACCACCTGGCTATCACCCTGGACATTGACATCCCCATGTGAAGCAGAGTGCCACCATTACATTCCGGAACATTAAATCCATCAACCTCCCCTCGCTCTCCTCCTCCTGGTCTGCTATCGTCCCTGCCTCTGCTCCTATTCCGACCGCCTCCCCCACTGCCCTGGTCAAATACTATAATCATGCACTCTCCACCTGTCTTGACCTTATCGCACCCAAAAAAACCAAGCTTGTCTCCTTCAACCATTCTGCCCCCTGGTACACTGACCAACTCCGCCACTTCAAAAAACAGGGCCGTCGACTAGAACGACTTTAAAAAAAACCTGGACTCACTGTTTACCTGGATGCCTTCAAACTCCACCAACAACAATACAAAGATGCCCTCAACGCCGCTCGCTCCTCTCATTACTCTTCCATCATCCAATCCGGCTCCAACAACCCCAAAATGCTGTTTTCCACCATCAACAAACTCCTCAAACCCATAGACACCATCACCACCTCCTTCACCACCAGCAAATGCAACTCATTGCTATCCTTCTTCAACAACAAAATCATCCAAATAGACAACCAGCTAGCTGCCTCCTCCACTACCTCTCCCCCCAGCCCTCTACATGACCCTCCCCCACCTTCAATCCACTCACTCTCTTCCTTCAGTCCAATCACTAAAACCGACCTCTCCACCATTGTCTCCAGCATGAAGACCTCCACCTGCGCCCTCGACCCCATCCCCTCTTCCTTAGTCAAGGCCTGCCTCCCCTCACTCTCCCTTCTCATCACAAACATCAACTCCTCACTCTCCTCTGGTCTTATACCCCCCCCCCCCACTTAAGCTCGCTGCTGTCTGTGCTGAAAAAACCTAGTCTTGACCCTGACATCCCCAACAACTTCCGTCCAATCTCCAACCTCCCCAACCTTTCCAAAATCCTTGAAAGACATGTTGCATCTCAATTAGAATCCCACCTCAATCTCCATAATCTCTACGAACCCTTCCAATCCGGCTTCCGCTCCAAACACAGCACTGAAACCGCCCTACTAAAAATCACAAATGACATACTTCTCTCTGCTGACTCTGGCTTCCTCACCATCCTCATCCTCCTAGACCTCAGTGCCGCCTTTGACACCATCAACCACTCCATCCTCCTCTCACGTCTCCATCACTCCGTTGGCATAACTGGCCCCGCCCTCTCCTGGTTTACCTCATATCTCTCAGATCGACATCAATTCATTGCCATAAACAACTGTAACTCCTCCACCTCCCCTGTCTCTCACGGTGTCTCTCAAGGGTCCGTGCTCGGTCCCCTCCTCTTCATCATCTACATCCTTCCCCTTGGACAAATCATCCGTCGTCATGGTCTCAACTTCCACTGCTACGCCGACGACACCCAACTCTACCTATCATCCAAAACCATCACCTCAGTCACCCACACCACTCTCACCACCTGTCTAACCGAAATAAAATTATGGATGCAACAGAACTTTCTCAAATTCAACTGCAACAAATCTGAAATTCTCATAATTGGCCCTAACTCTCTCACCCGCTCCGCCCAGACCATCTCTCTCAATATCGATGGCTCCATCGTCACCCCCTCTACCAAGGTCCGCAACCTCTGCATCATCCTTGACCCCACCCTCTCTTTCCTCCCCCATGCCAACCACGTCACCAAAACAGCCTTCTTTCATCTCAGGAACATCGCACGACTCCGGCCCTCCCTGTCCCCTGCCACCATTGAAATCCTCATCCACGCCCTCATAACATCAAGACTTGATTACTGCAACAGCATCCTCTACGGCTCCCCCAACAAAATCATCAATAAACTTCAATGTGTCCAGAACTCTGCCGCCCGTCTGCTCACCTCCACCAGACGCTTTGAACACATCACCCCGGTCCTACACCACCTCCACTGGCTCCCGGTCAAGTACAGGATAGACTTCAAGCTTCTACTGATCACCGACAAAGCCCTAAACAACATGGCCCCTCCCTATCTTTCAGACCTCCTCCCCCTCCACGCTCCAACCCGTTGCCTCAGGTCCGCCGGCACAAACACTCTGAAGATCATCAGGACCAAGCGTCGGACCTGGGGTGACCGGGCCTTCTCGGCAGCTGCACCCCCCCTCTGGAACGCTCTCCCCATCCACATCCGTCAGGCTCCCACCCTACCATTATTTAAGCAAGCCCTCAAAACACACCTCTTCCAAATCGCGTTCACCTGCTAATCCCTTACCCCGATACGACTCATACAGCTTCTCCAGTTTGTCACCCCGTTTGTTTTCCTTTCTTCACGTTACTGTTTGTTCGTCTTGTCTGCTAACTTTTTGTTTTGTTCTGTCTGTCTCTTGTTCCCTGTAAAGCGTCTTTGGGTATTTTGAAAAGCGCTATAGAAGTCAGAATTATTATTGTTATGATAATTAATATTTGAGTTAATTGGTTATTGGCCTTTTAGGAATGGACTAAAGTGAGATGAACCAGGTGAAAACTATATATTATGAGATAAAACACATGTTGTCAAACTGCATGATTTGCAAATGAAAATAGCTAACAAACCTCAATATATTGCAATGTCAACATATGGCAATATCGGAAAATACCAATGATATCGTATCATGATAATTTGGTATCGTGGGCCCTCTGGTGTTTCCCGCCCCTAAATGAAATAATGAAAGCCCCCCTCTACATACCCCCACTCCTTTTCTGACCCCTCCGATCCAGTATCATCCCTGTACAGTCCCTTAGATGTTGTTTACCTACCACTGTGTGCTAGAGGATTTGTATTAACAGAGAGAACTGTTGTTGGATGTCATATTATGCATACTTGAATATACTGTTCATGAAGATAGATACATTGTTTTAGTCATTCAGGCACCACTCCTGAATACATCCTTATGGTCATTTTTATCCTCAATTCAAAGCACTTTGGGCTTGACAGAAAGCCACATTTGAAACTGAGTCTGTGACATTCTCCAAGGTCACAGTGAGCAAACGATACGGTTTTGGCCAGAACACAGAAAATCGGGATTGGTGACAAGAAACCGACACAAATAGAACCATAGAAGAGACTAATGGAAGAAAAAAGAAGCAAAAGGAGAGCACCATTGGATGCAATGTGCTGCCTTGGCACCTGAAACCGTGTCTAAAGTCAGTTCTAACAGCAGTAGCGTTACCGCATGGCGGCTGCTCAGTTATTTATGTTGTGGTTCCATCCTCTATTACGTTTGGATATAGAACCGAAGAGCACCGATGAGGTGGGAGTCCACAATCACCTCATGGTGACTGCATGGTCCTGCTCTCTCAGAGTTCGGATGGGTAAAGAATATAAGAAAGTAAAAGAAAATAACTGGTAATGTGATGAATGTATAGATGCGTATAGATTATAAACACTAATTCAACACTACATGTTTGTTAACAGTGGGAAAAGACACAAAAAAATCTGAAATCATTTCACTTGATCTTCAAAAGATGAATAACGACTGAAACAGAAGGTCATATTTTGGCGTCAACAGTATTTACCATTATGAACAGTGCAAGCTCTAATTTGTTTTCAATTCCCCTCAACTGGAGATAATAAACTTGTGTATCTTTAAGAAATACTACCACATGTTAGACAAACATGCTCTTCTTGTCTTCCCTGTAATGGCCACAGCATAGCTGAGCATAGCGACTGGGGGAGACATCTGGCACACGGACATTATTCTTCTCATCTAACTCTCTGCAAGAAGGCCGGTTAGCATATTTCCTCATGTGTTGAACTGTTCTTCCAAACAGTATCTGAGAGTTCCTAGTCGGTGCATTGACAAGCCGTAGTTCCACCCGACCTGTGACCTTCTGCATCCTTTGCACACATAGTATTTAGGCCCGATGTACCCACCTCCACTGGCGTACTCCATGATCAGGTACAGGGTCTTATCCGTCTCAATCACCTCGAACAGCTGCACTGTGGCCCAAAACAGAAGCAGATTAAAATCAAATAGATATCAACAAATCCTGCGCCCGTCATAAACACCGGCGCAGCAGTCTGCCTCTCTGTGACCCGCCATAATGCTGTGTTTCGTATTAATTTGTATCCATATGGCATTTCAGCTTTACGCCATCCAAACTGGTGACCTCCATGTGAGGCATGAGATGACGCTCGCTACGGTTCAGTCAACGAATGCTCGGAAGCTGAATCAAAGCTTTACACTTCCATCTGGGCGCACACACACACACACTCACACGGACACTCACACACACGCACGCCACACACACACTCACACGGACACTCACACACACACGTGCACACACAGGCCCACACACACAGACACACACACTCTTACACACACACACACATACATCCACACACAGACACACACAGGCACACACACACACACACTCGTACACACACTCAAACACGCACTCACACACACACGCTTGTGCCTTACCTATGTTTGGGTGATTCAAGCCTTTCATTATTCGTACCTCCCGAAAGAGCTGGGGAGAAGAAAACAGAATTGTAACGCTTGCTGATATTCGACATGATAGACCTGCTGTGGTCAACACTCGTTCTCCACGTCGCTGTGAGTCTGGAGTGAAGCAACGAGGGGCAAGAGCTGCATTGGCATTGCATTGATGCCCATGTGTTCAGGTCCCAGGTCAGGCTGACGATTAAAAATGAGAACGGCCCATTTTCATTTTTCTCACGGTAGTTAATTTCAACAGCTGAAAAACACTCATGATGACTCCTATCTTTGTTCTTCTTGAAACAAACTAACGTGAGATGTGGATGATGCAAATGTTCGAAGCCAAAGATGAATCTGTGCGTTGAATCCTCCTGGAATAAGTTGATGAGATTCAGGACTCGTGAAAAGCTCCTTGTCAGAGGAGTGGCGGCTCACCTGGCCGGTGCAAGCTGGCCCAAATGTCATGTGACTCCTGCCAGTCCATTCCCTTTACTGTCAATGGGCACAGTGGAGCGCCGCGTCAGGAGGTCACAGTGTAACCGATAGATATCGAATGAAACTTCCCCAGTTTATTTATGGAATTAAGGCAATCCATTTGAATTACAACTTTGAAGAGATTTGTTATCTTTGTTTGGAGGCATTATTATATTATCTGTGAAATTAGGAGAAATCTAGTCGCAAATTGTGTAAAAAACCCACCTAGATGTGTATTTAGGATGTTTTCTCTCTACTAGTCTAAAAGAAAACACAATATGGAAGCTAAATAGCCCCAAATTTGGTCTTTTGAGCAGCTGCAGAATAATTTCACACAAGGAAGATTCACACATTGTAACCATAGCTATCAGCATCAAGGGACACCACGGCGTGTTTCCAGGTGTTGGGGAGGAACGCTACAATGCATTTATAAAAAAAGTTGTGTCTCCCCTTATGTCGATCCAGATGAGGTTGTACAAAGTCTGAGGAAGTGATGTCACGAGTTGCGTCTGAAGACTCCAAGTTTGAACAAATGTTTCGCTCCAGGCTACATTAGCTTCTGCTAGCCCACGCCATGCCTGAATCTACGACCAAACCGCTAGCGATCGAGTTGCATTGTGGGTAATGTAGGTGCCAGGTTTTAACAAGAAATAATAAAAGATGATGCCTTGATAATACATTATTGCTGCTTTCATTCTGATTCTTTCTTTTTTAAGCGTCCATCATGAGTCTGACAGCCTCGTAGGAATGATCACTTCATAGATTACATGTCCGTTCAAATAAAATGGGCCCTGTGCTGTGGTTGTGTGTCATATAGTCTTTATCGCACACAAATGTCCGATCAATTCATCTGCTGAAATGAAACGAAGACCCCCGAAGAGTATGGGGGGGGGGGCAGGACACACACATTTGTACTTTTTGTCCTAAAAAGAGCATCATCACTTGCTGTCACTGATATTCATCCAAATGAGAATTGGCGAGGGTGACGACAACCACCAAAGCCCCCTCGCCGTTAAAAACTACAACAACAACTACAACAACACCACCAATTGGGATGAATCTGAAGCCAAAAACTTCTCTTCTCCATCCGATCACTTCTCCCGGTGGTGTGATGCCTCCTCCGGGGGACAGATTCGAGCCAGCTTCCCTGGTTTCATGTCGACAACAAAAAGGCTGTTGCTGAATACCAGTGACTCTCCTCCACGCAGTCAACTCCACCAACCGGGGTAAAAATGATGGTGCGATAAGCATTTTCTATCCTCTTTTCTCAACCCTCCCCCCTCCTGTTTTCCCTCCGTCCTCCTCCTTCATTCAATTCCTCTCTGACAGTCTTCTTCTCAAGCGGCGCCCCCAACGTCACTGTTGCCATAGCGACCCCGGTATTACAATTTTTTTCGATTGCTAAACGACAGTGGGCATAACTGAGTCATGTGCAAAACTCTAACTACAGTCTGCACTACCAACAGTCACCTGAGCTAAACAGTTCACATCACCTGCAAAACTCATTCCAAGCAACACAACTCTTAACACATGGCTCAAAACACGCTCAGTGCAGCCAAACACTCTGCACAGCCCTCACTGAGGTAACACACACTGAGGTAACACACACTGTCACTCAGAACACACGGAGAGTAAAAACACGAGCATCAAACACCAATACAGAAAATACTAACTTTTCATCTTTACAGTTTGAACAATTTCAGTGACTTCAAACATGTAATATTTTCTTCAAAGAAAAGAGTGACATTCTTAAATTTTTTAGAACATATATAACAATTCTTTAAGGTAAATGAAAATTAGCAGTTTGCTTCAATAGTCTGTAGTAATTTACGGAATTACAGTAATGAGAAAAATAAGGTAGAAACTAAAAGTACATACTGTAATTCGAACAAATAATTGAGGGGCTAATCCTGCCTCTCTCTAGCATCAGGCCACATGTTGTCATCAACATCACATCTCATGTTCTCTCTTGCCACCTGGGGAAGAACCTTCTGGAGGGCCTTATCCATCCCTGGCAGTCCTCTGGACTCGTGTCCTCACATCCGGCACGCATGGCTTCCAAAAGAGACATTTGGTCATGTGGGTGGTGACCAAACACTTGGTTCACGACATTACATTACATGGTCTATAAGTGGAGCCCTTATTTCATCTGGAATAACAGCTCTTTGTCTTCCTCCACGCATCCGCCCTCTCCCTGCCACCCTTCTCCCTCCACTAACCCGTCTTCCTTGTTCCATTTCCAAAATGAGTCTTTCTGAGCTCTACCTATATATACTGTAATATATATATATATGTGTGTGTGTTCACTAACAAGTCTAAAAGAAGACACCTGCTTAGCCTTTCAGCTGAAATTGCAATCAGCAGTGTTTGAAAGGCACAAGGTTGAAATCTATTCCGTTTTGAATGTGTGGTTCACAGTTTTGACAGCAGTGTGTTAGCATTTGAACAAAGTGCTGTAAATCCACAGTGTTGTGCAGGTTGTGGTTAAAGTCATGGGATAAGTGTGTAGAGTTTTGAAAACTGTGTTCAAGCAATGAAAAACAAACTAGAGTTTGGTCCACATGAACTGTTGCTGTGCAGACTGTAGTTAGAGTTTTGCACATGTGACTCCAGTTGTGCCCACTGTCGTTTAGCAAACGAAAAAAACTGTAAGACCGGGCTCTTTCCCCAGCTTCTCCAGCTGGGTTCAGAGGGAATCTTGGGATATGTAGTGCTGGAGCATCTCATCATCCAATCCCACCCCGCCACCCGAGCTCGTCACATTGGGCGCTAAGCGGTCAGATACGTCAAAACAATAAACAATCCCCCGGCAACATGTTCGGTCATAGCTAATGACCACAAAGAAATAGCAAAGCTGCGATAAAGCTGACAATAAAGGCTGCATGCGTCGATTAACAATGTAAACAAATTGTGTTCCAATGTAAGTATGTAATAGATATATCGTTTCTCACTGACACATGTTTGGTGTCCTCCAACATCAGAGGCCAGGATACAGATCTCCTCCTATAACCTGCTCCTTCCTCTTCACAGATGTTAAGGTTGGATTTTCACTCTTCCTACTCTTCTTTTACCCTCCTATATAGAATACAACTCCCTCTCTCCTTCTCTTCTCTACATACATTAGCGTCCAGATTATGCTAATATTGGCTCTTTCATGTCTTCGGTGCTGAGGATTTTCTCGAGCCCACGGGTATGTAAAGAAGCCCCGCGATCATCACCGACCAACAGGGAGAGCAATCTCCCTAATCAGCGGTCGCCTCTCTCCTCTCCATTGTCTCTCGCGGCAGCCGGTTCCCGGTCCAAGAAAAAAATTAAAAAGCTTGAGGCAGGATAACATTCAAATCTGGATTACAGTTGCTGCATAGTATTTTATAATCTAGGCAGGTATGGTACATGATATAAGCGCTAGAAATATGATGAGTCAGGATTAGAGGAAGCCAGCGATCAAAGGGCCAACGGGGGGGGGGGGGTTCTGGGAAGAGAGAACTTGTATGCACTCAAGCTTCGATCCTACTGTCACAACCTAATGTCACCGCTAGTGTTGCACCGATTGAGGAAAATAATATTTACAACAACAAAGTCAAATGAAAAAAAAAAGTAAAATAATAAAGAGGGAAGTATAAGGATGATAAGAGAGCGACTAAATGGGGGAGGTGCTCTGGCCCATATGTGCATGTAAACACAGCATCATGGACACATCTGGGTTGATTGGTTGTTTGTGTTCATCTTCCCTCACTGCAAGATACTTCTGAGCCTAACTCTGTTAGGGAGATAGATCTGTGCATGTGATCAACATGTGACCGACAGGCCTTCCACATCAAGCCACGGCGCGTCTGGATAATGACCTGCCCCGGCCCTCCTGCTCCCGGCCCTCCTGCTCCTGGCCCTACTGCTGACGTTCCTCCTGCAACCGGTCCTCCTACTCCCGTCCCTCCTTCTCCCGGTCCTCCTACTCCTGGCCTTCCTGCTCCCGGCCCTCCTGCTCCCAGCCTTCCATCTCCCGGTCCTCCTCCTCCTCCCGGCCCTCCTACTCCCGGCCCTCCTGTTTGCAGTCCTCCTACTCTAGGTCCTCCTGCTCACGGCCCTCCTACTCCTGGCCTTGCTGCTCCCAGTCTTCCTGCATCCGGTCCTCCTACTCCCGGCCTTCCTGCTACCTGTGTCTGAATCACATGTGTCATCGCGGCTGTCCTTGATGAGTGGCGAAACCAAAGTGCCACTCAAATTTGCTGACCACAGCAGGAAAACAAAGAAGAAATCAAAAGCCTTTCTTTGAGACAGACAGAGAAAGCTTTTCTGTAGAGACGATGAAATGGCCACCGAGCCTCAAACATCACAGACTGGAAAACAAATTAAGAACACAAACACACACACACACACACACACACACAAAAAGGATGAGTTGTGTGACCACGGTTTCTGAGATGAGTCCCCCTCCCCTCTCAAGGCAGTGATTAGCCCCAGTGAGAGAGAGGAGAGATGATCTCCGGAGCAGAGCTCTCCTCCTCTCACTCCCATCCAGTCCCTAGCACCTGCCAAACAACATCACATCCCACAAGCCCCTCCCTCTCTATCAGCCCCCCTACATCCCCCCCGCCCACAACCCCCTCTGAGGGGGGAACAGCTGAGGATAAACCTGAACCTGAGCCTGACGGCGTGACGCCTATTTCGTTGAATTACATCAATGTGACCGAAACCCCTCCACATGCCGGTTGCCTGGCTGCTGCCGACGAGGGCGATCCTATGAGACGCGTGTTTCAGCTTCTCTACCTGAGGACACGAGGCACATGCTCCTCAATAAACAGGCCATCGCTATGGAGAGGAAAAAACTCACCTTTTGTAGGCTGGTTGGGTTCAACTGAGTTTTGTCAATGATTTTTATTGCAACCTGAAAGAGATGTCAAGCAAGATTTTGATGAGAAAAGTAAACAAAACAACATTACAATGTGCCTCTCCTTATAACAGCCTCCATGCATTCTTCTGATGTCATTACCAACTCTCCTGTTTGAACAATATACAGCCCTATCTCAGTGTAAAACAAATAACATCTGTTTGTGCACGAGGGTCGATGGAGCCATCTTTTACAATGGGTAAATACAATAAATCATTTCACTAAAGCTTTAAGTCTTCAGTAATTTATAATAACACATTTTGGGTTGCCAGGTTGTACATTATTTCCAGTGTTGTTCTTTTTTTTCTCGGTAATCAATCTATTAAGAGGAAGTGGTCAATTCAGTCAAAGCATCCCAATGTTTTCTCTCAATAGTTTATAAGGGATCTATTAAGCTTTATTACCTGGATTATTAAGCATTATAATAATAAGTTACAACATATAAACATTTCACAAAATGTACCATCTCATGAAGTGCTACCCTTGTGGATTGAAATTATTTGCCATAAATCACTCCACTAGCTTTATATTTGTGGCGGCAGCATTGTTGACCGGAGAAGCTTTAAACAGAGTAGATTCCATGAAGAGGTCACATTTACTTCTATAAGATTTACTTCTTTACACATGTAGTGAAAACTGTGACATTGCAGATTTAAAGGGGACATATGCTTATTCATACTTGCATTCAGGGTTTCTACTAGAACATGTTTATCTGCTTTATTGTTTAATATGGTCCACCAGGAAGTTCTCAAGCTGTGGATACAGATACATGATATGCCCCCAAATACACGACCGAATCACATCTTCATGACACCGGGAACATCTTTACTCCCCCCGCACTCATCATCCATCATCTACCCATTCATCTCCTCTCTCCCTCCCAACACTGACCTCCTTGCCCGTCAGGATGTGGCGGGCCAGCTTGACCTTGGCAAAGTTTCCCTTGCCGATGGTCTTGAGCAGGCGATAGTTGCCGATGTGCGGCTGCTCGTCGGAGCAGGAGGCGATGGAGTTCCTGCAGCGGGCGCCCAGCGAGCGGCTGGACTGGCTGGTGGCCTTGTCGGAGCGGCTGGCCCCCAACGCCACATGCTGGAAGAGAAGAAAATGCGTGTGGGGGCGGGGTTAAAACGAGAGCAGAGAAGGGGTGGTCACTCACTGTGCCAACACCATACCGCCTCTGTCTCGAGCTGGGCAATATGGAGACAATGAAATACCATTATATACATGACATCAGTATAGGAATGCCAGCTACACCACAAAACTCATGAACCTTCATGAAGGGAGACTCGATATTGATGGTGTAGGTTTTACACAATCAGGTTTTCATAAATAACCATGAGTAATGTAGATGTCAAAGTGGCTAAAGGAAAATAATAGAGCAGATAGAACAGTCTGGTAAAAATACTACATAAAAATGAAAAAGACAACACTTCTGCCATATCACGATATCCAAAATCGAAGATGTTATCTAGTCACGTACCACGATATTGATACATTGCCCAGCCCGTCCTTCCAGGACTACCTGTACCCATAGAGCACCAATATGTACACAACATGCAGTTTTCAGGCAGCAGCTAAACTATAAAACTTAAACTTTTAAAGTTAAAGGGGAGGGGGGGGGGGGGTTAACGGCTATCGTCTGGCACTTGAAACACATCGTTTCCATTTTGGGTTTCACCATCATCTCCCTGAGAGGTCTGACACTTGACCTCCGGAAGATGTCTTCATGCGATACGACAGAGCGTCGAGGTAATACTTTCCCGCCGGAGATCCTGAAAATGGCCCCGGAGCGCTCAAAGCCCGGCCAGCCGCTGCTGCACGTTACCGCCTGGACTCTGGCGCTCCGGAAGCTTGAGTCACAGACATCGCTCGGGGAGGAAGCCGAGCGGAAGACAAAGGGAGGACAACAACGTGCGTTTACACAAACGGATGCCGGATGCATCGCAGTGTGAAGCAGCTACTTGTCATGTGACTAAGGAAAGTGCAGAGGGGGAATGATGATGATGATGGTGGTGGAGGTGGTAGTGGGGAAGCAACCAGGAGATGGAGAAACCAAGATGTCAGTGCAGAGAAGGAGATCTATAGCAGGAAGGAGGAGCAGATGCCGGCACAGTGGTCCATGGCCAGTCCCGGGCCCCGAGGGCTCACATTCCCTCCCTCCCCCCCTCCCCCCATGTCCTCTTGCCCTCAGCTCCACACACACAGACACACAAACACAACCACGCAGCCTCACGCCCCACCTTCAGACACTCCCTCCGCCCCTGTTCTCATGCACCACCTTGAGGCCAATTTGGACCCATGCCTCTCCAAATTTAAAGACGCCAGTCAGGGTGTGATCGGGCCTCACACCTAGCGCCCCCCCCCCCGCCCCCCATCCATCAGACGACAGCAATTCAATTCAATTCAGTTTATTTGTATAGCCCAATTTCACAAATTACAAATTTGTCTCGGAGTGCTTTACAATCTGTACACATAGACATCCCTGCCCCAGAACCTTGTATCGGATCAGGAAAAACTCCCAAATAACCCTTCAGGGGGGAAAAAAGGGAAGAAACCTTCAGGAGAGCAACAGAGGAGGATCCCTCTCCAGGATGGACAGGTGCAATAGATGTCATGTGTACAGAAGGACAGATTTAGAGTTAAAATACATTCAATGAATATGACAGAGTGTATGAATAGTTCAGCAGGAGCCATGGATTCATTTAAAGTGGAAGGAAACGGCTCTGCGTTCCTAATCAATCGTGCACTCTTAGTGTAAACTCACACACTGGTGCACATCCAGTTCATCCCACACTCTCATCACAATCTACTGGCTTAACCATCCCTCTGTGCTGGGAGCTAACAAACAGATGGGGGGGGGGGGGGGGGAGTCTTTGCCAGAAGTGTTTTGGGCAAAGCAATGCCATAATGCAACGACAATCAGTCATGTCCCCATTTCGATTGAGGGTACATTCGTAAGGAGTGTGCAGAGAGAGAGATATACTCTGTCATATTCCGTCTGTCTCACATGAATAAATCCCCTTTGCCTCTGACTTTATTAGAGGCCGCTACTGTTCTCCACTGTACTGAATGTATGGCGCTGTCTGACACCCACTGGCTCTGGGGTTGGGCGCTTTGTAGGCTGCGCAGCAACGGACTGCACATCATTTTACGCAGTAATCCCCCTTCGCTTCATGCGAACAAACCCACATATTCTCCATACATTTATTGTGGCCTTCTGCGCTCACGTCCCACCCATCCATTTTCTGGGTAATACAGGCGTGCACGCAAACACGCACACGTACATGCTTACACGCGTACACGCACGCACACACAAACACACACACACACACACACACCGAAATAGAGGCAGCAGCAAGGAGTCTAATGTGACATCACTATCTCTCTTATAATAAGAGGTGACGGCTGGTTTTTCCGGCTTTCTGCGCATATCCGCTGAGTGTTATCGGATGGGGATGGACTCATTCCGGGCTGCCGGGCTCTCTCCCTGCGCACACACTCAAGGTTAGCCCGTTTTTTAAAATAAAAAAATAAAAGACCCTGTTCTGCTTAAAAAGATCCATCCCATATCACCTGATTTCCAATATCTTTCACCCAATGAGGAACACATAGCAGCATCCATGACCCCCCCCCCCCCTCCCATACACACACACCTCCGCCTACACTGTGTGAACAGACCCAGTGATTGAATGCCAAAGGCCACATATATATGAGAAGATCTTTTTTGCAGGGATGCACGGTTTCCCCTGTGCATGCACACAGACACATAGGCGATAGGCTGCAGTTGCACTTACATGGTCTCCAGTACTCCTGTCGTTCCCAGACGGTAATGCAGACCGAGAGGACATGTTGTTTTACTCTCTACCCTCTTTCCCTGAGTGAGAATCGCGGTGCGCTCGCGCGGATGCTATTCACGGGGCTCCGAACGGACACAATAACATCCGCAGACGCGACCCCGGCCGTCCCCGAATCAATCTGCCTCTTCTCCAGCCGGCCGAGCCGCGGTCGAGAGGAGACCTCTGTCTGTCATGGCAGCGACGGATATCTGGAGGAGAGGGGGGGGGGGGAGGGGGGGGCGGGGAGGTGGGTTGGAGGGGGGGTCCTCTCAAACAAGCTGCATTTTTTTTTCACCATGCACTTTGCAACAACAACAAAAAGAAAAAGAAAATACACCGAACACGGCCGGATCACCGATGCAGCAAATGCAACGCAATGCAAGTCCCGAGCATGGGATGAGGCGCTCAAAATGCGGCGGTGTTTGGCCGAAGCCCAGCGTCTCTGAGCCGGCTCTCCACCCTCAGCCTCATTTCGCCACGCAAAAGAAACACGGCTCCTGCTGGTTGGGTGGCATCTCCCTCCGTCGGTGCCACTGCCCGGTACGGTCGTTCACGTCCAAGCCCTGCGACGCCAAAGTGAAGCCCGCTCCCCCTTTTTTTGCAGCGAGCTTGCAGGAAAACACAGTTCACGGTGCGGCGGCGGCAGCAGCGGTGGGGGAGTGGGGGTGTGTGTGGTGGGGATGGAGGAGGGGGGGGGATGTTCAGAAATCGGTGTTCCTGGTCGCTGAGATGCGCACCACCATCAAGTGAAGAAGAATGCACCGAGTAGGCAGTTCCGGTCTCTCGCTTTCGAAGTAGAGACATTTATGAATCGACAATAATTCATTGGGACATACATATCTGGTTACACAGCTAAAACTACTCCAGTCCTGCAACGAGTTTTCCTCCATGAAGGTGTGCAGCTGGAATATCATGATATGACCGGTAGTTCTATTTTATTGTGAGGGTAAACACCAAAACACCTTTCCTTACAAATAAATAAAACTCACATTCATTTCAGACATAGGCTACAGCTCCATTAACTTCAGCCAAATTAGACAAATGGACAAAGCAGAGACAAAGGTAGGAAGAGGAAAATAACAGTTTACCCCTTAAAATCAATCCATAAAAGTGAATATAGTGATATGCTGCTGATTAGTTTGTCTGAGCTCCTCAAGATGACCACATGGAGCCCACTTGGGTCCAGGCTACTTCATAATATGTGTCTAACATATATATACACATTTTATTCTACATTATTCCTTTTCTGTGTTTGTTGCATTTAAACAAAGAAAACACTAAATTATAAGATCCATACTGTTAAATAGAAATAAAAAACGTCACAGACCTAAATGTACATAAAAGCTATTGAATACTTACTGTGAGCTGCTGTATATTCCTTATATGTTTACTCATGCAAAAGGGAGATAATATTAACGTTTGCTTACATGTTGGCTTGTGACATGGATATTCCCTCCTGCTTTCTAATACGTGTGGGTGCTGGAAGGGTGGAGGCCCCAGTTCTTCAAAGCCATAAATGCTACACTTTTATTTTGAAAACCACCTCTTCGCTGCGCGTCGGATCTTTGTCACCACGGCTGGCTTGAAGCAGCTGAGAAAAGACGCTCACAGGTCCATCAACACAACACAACACAAACAGAAGTACTGTACATCATTTCATGATGTTCATGTTACTGAACAATTAGACAATCTTGATGAAGAAATGCACAATACATGTATTGTCATATAAAGTCCTTCAGTATTTACTGTTATCTTGAACAAATTATAATAAAGAAGGAAAACACCCATCATATTCCCCTTCATCAATTCGTGTGTGGATTGATGTATTAATGTGTGAATGTATATATTCATTAAAATTAAAATTGTGATTTTCAGAATGTTTTATTCCAAAAGGCGTTTCAGATACATGCAGATCAATTATACTAAGGCCCACATATCAGAGTAAAAGTACCTCGAAATGTAGAACAAATGTACAGTTACATTCAACTATTGATGATGGGTCAGAAGAGCAATTAACCCTTTCAAAGCTCTAACCGAGCACTAATATAGTCACATAAGCACGTGTTCATCATTTTGCGTTTCTTCATCGCCCCTCCGACGACAAAGAGTAGATGTTACAGACTGATGAAGAGTACAACAGAGTACTTTGTAAAGATTACCCGAGTCAAACCAGCCAGTGTGTATATGAACAGACTTTTTAGCGTAATTCAATTTAATTCAGTTTATTTGAGATAGCCCAATATCACAAATTTGCCTGAAACAAAACAAACAAACAAATATTAATAATTATTTATTTAAAAATATTATGAAATTATTTTATAATATGTAATAAAAACTATGTTTATCATTGTTAAGGGTCACATGGAAGCAGCATTAATTGATTCTGATTCCCTGGTCTGTTTAAACTAACAGAGGCAGAACGGCACTATTTTTGATCTGTTAAATCATGTTTTAAAGGCGCTGTGCCTTTAACACTTTGACAATCTTGTGTTGTTTTTAGTTCAAGGATGTGCCGTTGTTTTTTCTATTTTAAACTTTGATTTTTGCTCAATGTAATCCAAAAATATATTTCATGATATGAGAATGGCTGCAGACCTAGGACAAAGAGGACGAAGAGAGAGGCTGAGAGACCGCGGACGACGAGGACGAAGAGGGCGACGAAGACCCTCCCACTCAGTGGGACAAAAATCTATCCTTCTGGCATGTCCTGCAATTTCAAAGTCCCTTTCCACCTGGCCGTCCTCCCACACGGCCAGCTGTGACAGCTGTGACAGCTGTGACAGTTGCAGGATTTTAAACCTTTATGTCTGGCAGGACTGATGAAGCACCAGACCAGTTGGTCTGATGTTTGGTTTCGTAGCGTCGTCGTACATTATAATCTTTCATCACGGTAACAGTTTGATTGGAGATAAGCAGCTGCAGGAGGACCTGGAGCAGAAGGTCTGCATCAACCATGAGCAGAAGGTCCAGTTGGTAGAGATCACCAGAGAGAAAGAGGCAGAGAACAACACCAAGCTCGAGTTGGAGAACTACCTGACCATCGAGAGGGTTGATACAGACTCACCATTGAAAATAAGAAAATAGCAGAAGCTCTGAAAGATACCATGAATCCAGTCATCCACCAACCAGGACACTCTGAACATCCGGCAGCATAAAACAGAGAAGTTGAAGACCGACCTGTGGAAGGCCAAGCAGAAGGTGAAGGCTGTGAGTCTGCAGTGGGATGAGAAGAGGTCCTCCCTCCAGAGCTGCACACAGCCCAGCTCACCAAGGGAGACCAGCTGAAGACCATGAACCAGACGCTCCTCGAGCTAAAGGCAGCGGGTCTGCAGGGAAAAAAACATAAGGACCTCATTGCTACTCTAAAGGAAACATGTGAAGACCAGCTAAAGAGGGAGCATCTCTGATGGCAGAAGGAGAACGACTCCTTTGAGGTTCAGCTCGCCAACCAAAAGGAGGACAACAATAACCTCTCGGCTGCTGTGACCCAGGCTGAGCAGCTGGAGCTCCAGAACATTACGTGGCAGGTGGAAAAGACCACCCTCCTTCAGGCCATTCCATGGTGTGGAGGTCAAGAAGAGACAACAAGAGACTAAAGAGACAACAAGCGACTCAAGAGACAACAAGAGTGTGGTGGTTAGAGCGTGGTTAGATTTAGCTGTGGAGGTGTGTGGGGGAGTGGCTCAGGTAACAGTTGCCGGTAAAAGGCCTAATTGGCCTCAGCTGCAGGGCATCAGCTAATGAGTGTCCCTACCCTATATGAGGTGGAAAAGGGGTGGAGGCACAGTCGGCAGTCCAACTAAAGGATATTACCAAATATCACTCGGTGTACGCGTCCTTTGGTGCTTGGGGGGGTCTCCTCATCAAGACTACAGAAGTATCAGTAATACAATTCCATAATTGGATGCCAGATTCAATTGTAGTCGATTTCATCAGTATTCATCTTTAGTGTTTGTGTCTCACAGGGCAGGACTCCTCTGGGCTCTTGTCTCACTCTTGGGGTGGCTGAGGGTGGACGTCAACCAAGCCGTCATCCCAGGACGACCCAGACACCCAGCAGACCTCTGAACCCCTCTCAGCACCCCAGTGAGTCTGAGACCCAGTGAGGACTGTCATCCCTTTATGTTGATATAAATAAAATGGAAAAAGTTGTAAATTATGGCCATCAATATACAGGGGGAAACAATGTGGGATGTAATTAATTAATTAATAGCATTATTACAATTATTATAACACTTCAATATTATGGAACTACCGTAGAGGCAAAATAAAGAAATACATAGAAAATAACTACATGGTACATTTTTATCTTTACTTTGCAACAAACAGTGGTCCGGCTCAAAGTGTTGTCACATGCTGTTGGCCTGAATAGATCTATAAAACATTTTAAAAGTCATTGCATGATATCAAAATAAAATTATGAGAGCACAAGGTCATCTCATAATTGGGTTCTGTTCTGAGAACCATCTTGGAACCATCGGTGGAGAACAGAGTCCTGCACAAACCCCCTTTTAGTCGAGCACTTTCAGTAAGAGACTGATCCAGATCTTCCAGGAGCTCCTTCCTACCAGCTGACCTCTCCCTACAACCAGTCCAACAAAGATACTTGTTTAACAAAAGTTTTTAAAAATTCACCTAAATGCAACTTTGGTGAAAATCCCTTTGCTGCTTCGAATCACCGGCTTCAGTTCAGATGTGTGGTAAGGTAACTGACTTTGTTTGAGAACTTTTTTGTGTTTTTTGTGTCCCATTCTGTTGGACCAATATAGCATCTGATTTCGTAATTTTTTTTTTTAATGGGGACAAATAACTATTTGATTCCGTTTGAAGTGCCATTAATTGCATGTTTGTCAAATTAAAAACTTATTGTTGCACATTGAAAGTTGCATTTTGTCATGAAACTGTTAAAGTATAAGACTGAAGGTATGTAATTCATAAATAAAATGAATAGATATAAGTTTAAGTTCATAAACTGAATTTGATATATTGTAAATGTTGAACAACAAAGTTTGTAAATTAGTGATAGTTATTTAATTATGGCCATAAATGTACAGTATAATTCTTCCTAATTTTATTCAAATGAACTCAAAACTAACAGTTGTAATCTTTACTGATTGTGTTACAAAACAAAATGTAATAATACATAGACGTAGGTGCGTGGCCACAACATGTGCCGTTAATACATCAGGAGGAAACAATGTGGGAACATAATGAATTAATAACATTATAATTTATATATAATAATATTAATAATAATAATATAATTTTAAATAAGCTGTAGCTTATTTTTAAATGATCATATATAATTTACCAACACTTGAGGGGCAAAATAAAGAAATACATAGAAAATAACGACGAGGTTCATTTTTATTTTTTACCGCTCAAAGAGTATCAGGTACATACTGGTGGCCTAAATAGATCAATGAAACATTTGAGAGTCATATCAAAATGAAATTATGAGATGAAAGTTCGGGTGAACATCCAAATGTAAAACGGGTCTGCATTGCCGCCACAAGATGGCCTCATTACCATAGTTTGTTTTCTTTTAATTTTCTTTATTATTTTTCTTTATTTTATATTTTTTATTTTATAATAATAATTTAGGATAGGAATATATAAGCATTTTTTCTTCTACCTATACCTTTTCAGTGTTTCTGTTTTGTATATTATATAGAATAATATTGTATTGTATTGCAATGATAGACTGAATAAAATACACAACAACAACAACAACAAGTCGTGCACGTATAGCCTTGTCTGTAAAATATTGCACAAATTTCCACAGACACACTTTTGGCATTGTGTTGTGCCGGGCAGATTCTCCTGAGACAAGGAGCATCCTACCAAGACTCATCTCTGCTTCTGTGGATACCAAGGCAACGGGTCGGAGGTCAGGGATCAACCGCGAAACATCTGGTGTACAGTATGACACAACAACTAAGAGAAAGAAACTCATTTTTCCCTGTTAGATGTACAATGTCACACAGGTCAGGGCGGGTCGTATATTTATTTACACGAGTGCCTGTAAAATATCTACATAAGTGCCAGTAAATGGACCTGCACTCATTTATTATGGATGTCAGACTGTTATACATACATGGATGTTCAATGCACTTTATTACACAGGAAGTCAAGAAACAGGGTTGCACAAGTCATAATAATGTAAACAAATAGCAACCGGACATTATCCATACAATATTAAAATACATGAATTGCACAGATTAATAAAAAAGTGTACACAATTGAGGGGATTTTAAAGCTCAATATTAGTTAAGTACAGATGAGCCCACCATTTACTATTCCTCTACCATCACTGTGGTACTGATGGGCTTTTTTGCTGGGCTTTATCAGTGTCAATGGGTACTGGGGACATGCTTTAGAGAGGTATAACATCCATAATGAGGGGAAGATCTCCATCTTTTGAGGGCTTGCTCAGGTTTATAGTAAAGGCTGGTTTAGGATTATAGTTAAAGCTGGCCCATGTTTATTGTTTCTAAATGTTGATACTGTATTTCTTAGCCTCATGTAAAGCACATTGAATCAGTGCTCGGTGAGGAAGGTCGGGATGTTTGGTCTTGTAATGTCACCCAAATGCCACCAGAGGATGGCAATGTGTAACTGATGACCACACAGACCACTATTGTCATGATTTGTACAAATTAAAAAAATAATATAATTAAGTTTTTTTTTAACATACGTTATATGCCTAAAGAGTGTCGAATAAAGACTCTATATTAATGAATGGTTAAACTACTTAACCCTTGTGTTGCCTTAGGGTCATTTTGACCCGAATCAATATTACACCCTCCCCCCGCCTGTGGGTCATTTTGACCCGATTCAATGTTTCACCCTCCTGTTACCTTTATATTTACTAACATATTTTACCCTTTGGGTTCAATTTGATGCCAGCAATTAAAACCTCCAGAAAATTATTAGAATTAATATTGTTTTCCAAGTTTAAGTGTGAGGCACTTTATGTTTGTTTGTTGACTACCGAAAGAACACCGACATTAAACATTGAATGGTGTCAAATTAATCCTAAGGCGGGGGGAGGGTGTAATATTGATTCGGGTCAAAATGACCCTAAGGCAACACAAGGGTTAATAGGCTTATTTGTTTGTGTTGGTGCTGTTTATTTGCAGTATTTACTTGTTGATTGCTTTTTTTAAATTTAAAAATAACCAATCCGAAAGACAGGCATTTTGTATGGCCAATGGACTCTTTTGCCGAGGTATTCCACACGGTGTGTCGGGGGCCCTTTGATTTGAGTTTGATTTTGATTTTTGATAGTGTGTTATTTCTCCCTTGTCATGCGATACTTCTGCTAGCCTGTAGGTGTCCTTAGTGAGGCTACATGCCCCTCTGCTGGTCTCAGGTTCCGCAGCAGTCAATGCCTACGACCTGCTGTGTAACACAGACAGGGGAATGCATGGCCTGACAGGTGTTACAAAAAAAATATGAGAAGGTGCAAGGTTCAAAGGTCAAACAGACAAAAATGTGAATTGTGCGAGGGAAAATGTGAGAGTGTGTGTCACAGCGTCAGCAGGAGGGCAGAGAGGATGTGGAGTCACGAGACTCACACTTTAACCCCCTGCTAATGAATAATGTCTGGGGTTCACCAACGGGTGAGACATGCTGTTGGAACAACATGGTGCATTCAGGGCCCATTATGGTTGGTGGCGATCTGGACTGCAAGAAGAATGCTGGTGTTTACACAGATTATTTTGATAACTATTGTTTTATTATCTCTTCTGAGCCAGATGAAAATGAACTAGAAATGTTTTATTTGGTAATGAAGTGTTTTCAGTTCAAAAGCCTCACTGATACATTGGGCTGGAGAGCGCAGCAGGGATGTTGTTGTCGTCCAACCAGGAAGTTAACGTTGCACTAGTTCTTCCAGCTGATTATAGATTGTTGCAGAAAATACTCTCTATGGCAACGTTTATGATCCTTACGCGTTGTGTCACTCCCATGATTTTTAAAGCATGAGTACAATCACCAGAAGTCAAAAGTATACATCAGGCTATAAAAGAGCTACTCCAGGGTCACATGACCCCTGAGCGTCACTTCTAATCTGTTTGCGTTAGAAAACTAAGCAAGGGAGTAGACGAGTTGACGTGATGACGTGAGCAAAACCACCTTTTTCAAGACTTGTAAAGACTCATTTTAAATCCTCAAGAGGGATATTTATTTATGTTTATTTAAGTATTTTATATCAAAGAACAAAATGTTGAAAAAACCCTCTTCAGCTTGTTTTAACCACAGACCTTATTTCAGAAATCTAACTAAAACATATTTTAAAAAATGTGCAAGAATGCTGATTCTTGTCTTTGTTTAAGGGCTCTTCCCTACAGCATGCTATATTCTGCTGCCCTCCTGATATAAGAGTGTAGCTGCAAGAATAAATATTTGTTTGCGATCTCTTTTTTAAATAATTGTGTGCTTGATAATTACGTTTCTATTGGAACCCTAGATGTCGCTGAGTATCTTGGCCCAGATTTATAAAACGATTCAGAATTACTTTTAATACGAATAACCAACAACAATTTAAACATCAGTTTATAGTTGTGGTGGTGTGTGTGTGGGGGGGGGGGGGGGGATGAGAAAGCACACAATACAGCCTGAGCCAAGCTCAAGTAATTACAGCCAAGATAGCCTCTAATAGGCTATATAATCGTTTTGTTATAATCCAATTTATACGGTTTTCTTATCAAATGTTCCAACACTAATCTGCTGCATTACCATCAAAGCAGAACTAATAATAATGCATCAATGTAATGTGGGGTATGTATTTGACACATTATATGATGCCTCTACTTTTTATACATTAAGTTCATTTGAAAGAGAGTAGGTCTACAATGTGATATTATGAACTTCTGACACTTCCTCCAGCGCTGGGATTAGAAGTCAAAAGAAATAAATAGCTTTTATTCTTCAATTTGCAAAAAATAGTAAGAGTGACAGATATCTATTTCCATTTTTTCCACCTTCCACCTACGTACGCGCTCAATGTGCAACAGCGTGTCAGGGACTTCTTCTAATACATTTATTTCCCCTTTAAAATGTTTAGAATGTCTTAATATAATTATAATAAGTATATCTGGAATTAAACACAATAGACAGGTTACACACTAGGTCAGCACAACCTCCTAGCAATGTGGCAACAACACGGCCTCCAATCAGAAGCCCAGTGGCGTGCGTCTCTGACTCCCTGCCTCTCTGGGCCAACGGTCACACTCAGTGCTGCCCTTTCTTTCACCTCCTTGACAGAGCAGATAAGCTCTCTTTTGGGGTCCAAACGTTTATTCTAAAATCCCAGCTCAGATTTGGGTTTCCTGCAACACCTCTTCCTGATGGGGTACGGAACACAACCTGCTTACGTAAACAAGGCAGGAGAGAAGTCACACAGAGCCAAAGGTGAGACCCTGTTGCCATATTTCACAAGAGCAGCCATTGTTTAGCTCCCAGACTTATTTCTTGCAATGCAAAGTAGTTTCCGTTCTTGCAAATGGCCTGGGTCAATAAATGTGCTGCTAGGGGCAGGAACAGCCAACTTGCTGGCAGGTATAGGGGAGAACACGACGATACAACACGGGAGAGCCTTCTTTGCCTCTTTTGGCTTTCAGTTGGACAAGCAGGGGGAGGGGGGGGGGGAGGGGCTTTGTTTACTGACAGAAACACTGGCAGACAAAGAGAATTTTATCGCCAGAAAAATATTCAGGCACACTTTTATGTTTCAACAAGACCTTCTTGGTTCACTGAGTTGTGATAGCACAAGCATACAGACTATTTATTTGTTCACATATGATAAGGCAAGCCACGGCCGAGCATATCAACACTTCAGTTTGTGCCATTTTCTTTCTGTCAGGGGCTGCTAGGATTTTGTTTGTGGACAAATTCCTCCCAGAGAGCAAAGGTGAGGCCTCTCGGATAGACTTCCTTCACAAATACACAGACTTTAAGGATGTCCGCCTGTCCACCCTGTTTTCCGTGAAAAGTTCTGACAGCACAATCGCTCCCTGTCATTGCCACTCTCTTCTCTGGTCTCATCTATTACCTACGTGTACTAGTGCGTAGCATAATGGTTCAGCCCAACAACTTTTATCAGGGCAAATATTAACCTTAGTGTGCTAGATTGTAGAGGTAATAGCGTTACTGACTTGTGAAACCATAGACTGTATAAGAAGTGGATGTAGTCATCGGGACGTCATCCATTGGCAAGTGGGGGAGTGACGCCAAACACGTCTCTGGTAGCGGTAGCAACCTGTCAATCACAGTAAGCCCGCCCAACATGCTTTACGGTCTATTTGACTCTAAATGGACCATCATTTACTAAATGAACATCATGCTGTGTTGAAGACGACTTGAAATAGAGATTGAGAACATAAACTCATGTCTACAATGTTTGCCGAGGTAATAAATCAAGAGAGAAGTCTCACAGACTTCTATACAACCAGACCAGAGTACTTAAGAGTAGACTTAAGACTTTCCTCTTTGGCAGAGCTTATAGATAGGGCTGAATCAGGTTCACCTGGTCCAGCCCCTAGAGATGCTGCTATAGGCTTATTCACTAACAATGACCACGCTGGTAGCGATGTGAGTTTGATCGGTTTATTGCGAAAGAGAGAAAAGGAAAAGGGGTCGAGGGGAAGGGATGTGGGGATGAGGGATGTAGGGATGGGGTCTAGGGGAACGGGATGACGGTCGAGGGGTAAGAGGTAAGGGAGGTAGAGGGGTTAGGTGGGTGAGAGAGAGAGAGAAGGTCGGCGGGGTGAGACGGGTTGCTGGTGTCCCGGTATCTGCGGGAACGGGGAATGGAGACTCGTGGGTGGGGGTTGTCTCCTCTTGAAGCTTCGGAGGGCTGAATCCCCCAAAAGGTAGCTTCAGGTAGACAAGCACCGGTGAGCGTTCCTGATGGCGTTCAGGTTGGAGCGAATGTAGGACAGATATGCGGAGGAGGACCACCGGCCGAGCATCTTTATGACGTGGTCGGGTATTCCTTGGCTTGCGGCTGCGGAGGCGGCGCCGATGCGGAATGAGTGGCACGAGTATGACGCGGGAGGTATGCCGGATCTGGCTAGGACCTGGCGGAAGTGGTGGAGGAACCAGGACCGCGTGGCCCCCTTCCCTGTCTCAGTGATAAACAGGGGGTCTTGGGTTCGGCTCGTTGATCTTGAGTTTAGGTAGTCGCAGATGGGCTCGTACGGACTCAGGAACGATTCTTGGCGGAAGAGGTAAACACGCTGAGGTGGACCGTGCTGGTTAGTCTTGCTGCGTTTGAGGAGATATGTGATGGTGTCGGGAGGATGGATGGAGACATCGGAAATGGTGGCGTGTCGCGACGGGTGGTGGACCGAGGTCGGAGTGGTAAACTCGGAGCAACGCAGGAAACAAAAAAACGCTAGCAGAAACATGGACTCTAGCGTTTTGTCCGTGAATGGAGACAGGTAGCCTGAACGAAGTGTCTGGATGCAGCGAGTGAGGAGGTCTGGAGTGAGGGGCAGGTGTTTAGGCGCAGAGATAGGTTCAGTGTTGCGAAGGCCTTTAAGGAGCATGGCTATGTGCGAGTGGCTTGTGGCGGGACAGGGCGCCCCTGTGGACAGTTTGGTGAGGAAATTGATTCCGCTTAGGTAGACTTTTATGGTAGCTGACCTGATGGTGCGGGAGTGGGCGTATGTGATGAAGTTTGTGAGGGTGAGGACGTCGAGTGATGGGAATGGCAAGCCGGCAAAGGCGTGAAAAGCTTTAAAGCTGTGCCATCCTGTGAGGTACGAAGACAGTGTTCGTGGTGCGACGCTAGTGATGATGGCATCTTGGGAGGCGGAGATCAGGTGTCGTAGTTGAGGGGTCAGATGAAGATGGTGGCTGAAAACGGTGGGACCGGAGTCGGCTGGGGTTCTGAGGCTGGTGCTAATCGTTTGAATTTCTGAAATGAGAAACGGGAGAGTGAATCGGCGATGAGGTTTTTGTGACCTGGGATGTGGGTGGCTCTGATGATGAACTGGCACCGGGCTGAAATTAGGGTTAGTCTGCGCATGAACTGCATGATGTCTAGGCAGCGTGACCGCCCTTTGTTGATTATGTCAACTACTGCGCTGTTGTCGGTGTAAAAAGTTATTGTCTTTTTGGACCATTCAGGCCCCCAAAGAATGGCTGCGATGACGATGGGATATAATTCTGAGATCGCGGAGGAGGGAGTCAAGGACGCAAATTCCACCGGCCAATCGGCTGAAAACCATTTGTTGCCGAAGAGGCCGCCGAAGCCTATTGAGGGTGCTGCGTCTGTGTAGAGCTGGATATCTTCCGGTTTTGTAATGTGGTCATCATAGAAGAAGGAGATTCCATTCCACGAGGAACTGGTGCCATAGTTTAAGCTCTGTTTGGCATGCGTTGTCGAGCGTGACTTGTGTCTGGAGGTTTTCGGCGGAAGCGGCGACTGAGAGAAGGTGGGACAAGAAGGAACGACCTTGGGGAATGATACGAATGGCGTAATTAAGGTGGCCTAGCAGTGAGAGGAGTTGGCGCTTGGTGCATGTGGGGGTCAGGAGGAAATTGGAGATGATAAGGGAAATGCGGTTGATTTTTTTCTAGGGGTAGAGATGCTTGGAATAGGACCGAGTCGAGGGTGATGCCGAGGAATTCCAGTGACGTGCTGGGACCTGCGGTTTTCTCTGCAGAAAGGGGGACGCCGAGTTCCTGGAACAAGGAAGTCAGGGCATGGAGGCCGTGTGCCGGGGGGGAGGAAGGTGGTGTGACGGTGAGGAAGTCGTCCAAGAGGTGGATGACGTAGGGGAGTTTATGGACATTCGCTAGGACCCAACAGAGTGCCTCGGATAAGCAGTCAAAGATTTTGGGGCTGCTTTTGCACCTGAAGGTCAGGCGTACGGCGAAGTAGTAAGCGCCGTTCCAGGAGACGCCGAAGAGGTGCCAGTAATCCGGGTGGATGGGCATTATTTTAAAAGCGCTGGTGATGTCAGCTTTGGACAGCCAGGCTCCTCGGCTGCGAGGCGGATGAGGGATGTGGCATGGCCGATTGTTGTGTACTGCATGGAGTAGTCTGCGCTGGGGATGAGGCTGTTAATGCTTGGGGTGGAGGAGCCGCGAGGTGCTGAGAGGTCTATAATTAGCCTCTTTTTGCCCTAATATTTTCTGGTAGCTATTCCGATGGGGCTTATTCTAACTATGGGGAAAGGTGGGCTGGTGAGAGGGCCGATCATAAATGAGTTTTTAACTTCCTCGGCTAAGAGTTTGGCAACTATGTCAGGCTCGGCAGTGGCTGACTGCAGGTTTTTGCACGTAAAGGAAGACTGTGGTACTGCGGATACGCCTGGGTGGAAACCGTGAGTGAGACCTTGTAAAAGATAACTCGTGAACTGGGGGTCTGGGTGTCCCTCCAGTGCGGAGGCTAACGCGGGGATGTTAATCGGTGTCCCGAGGTACTTACAAAGCCTGTGTTTTAGAGGGTTATGGGGGCAGGTTGATTTTGTGTGGGCCCCGCCGCAGAAGGAGCAGGTGTGGAGGAATCGACAGCTGGAGGCGTTGCATCCTAAGTCATTGAAATTGTTGCAGACCGTCTTCCCGCCCTGGTAGAGGATGGGTCTTCCTCTCCGGTCTGTGTCCTTGGGGGGAGAGCGGGGGGCTGGTTTGACAGGGTTGGGGCGGGGGGCTGCGGGGGGCGGGCTGCGGTGGGAGGTGGGACTTTGTTTAAGGGGAATTGGTTGCGGCTGAGTTGTAGAGAGGAAGCATGAGGAGGCTGGGTGGGCTGGTGCGCTGCAGAGCTCGCAGTTAAGGGCAGGGCGGGATGCAAAAACTCAGCAATATAATTCTGGGTCGAGGGTTCCCCAATATGTGCCCTGGTTGTACTGTTGCACGCGGCCGGCGGCCTCGGAAGCAAACAGGACGTGGTAGCTATAGAACCCGTTGTTGCCGAACCGCAAGGCTAAATTGAGGATTAACGTTAAGTAGTTGTCCAGCTCGGGCCTGCGGTCGGGTAGGGCGGAGCAGATGACGTCACGGTACAGGGAGAAAGCGTACGCGAACTCCGTTGTCGTGAGTTCTTTGGACCGGGTGGGGAGAGGCTGGCTCAGCTCGACGGGGCCGAATATGGTGAGCAGTTCTCTAGGGGTCTGGGTGTTGCTAGCTGATGGGTGGATGAGTTGGGCGAGGTCGACGTAGTTACCGGTGAGAATCTGCTGCCTGATGGAGTTAGATAACGGGGATGGTCGGGTGGGTGGGTGTGCTGGAGGTGTTGCTATGGCTAGGGTGGGCCTGGCGGGTGGAGGTACATGCTGTGGAAATATATTGTGAACTGATGCTGGCTGACCTGTGGAATGAAAGGTTGTATGCAGGTTAGTATTACGCACATTTGGGAGATGGGGGAGGGAAGGGTAATGAAAGGGGTAGGGGTAGGGGGGGGGACGGGAACGAAGGAAGGGTGGGAAGGGGTGCTTGGATGGAAGGAAGCATGTGCATGGGGTGGAAGTGAAGGCTGTTCGAGGGAGCCTGCCAGGTGGGTGGCCTCTGGGTTGAGGGCATGCTGGGGGGTGCGATGCAACCTGGCCCTCCGTGTGCGGCAGCGCTGCTGCGGCCGTGGTTCGCATAGTGACGTCATTGGCGTTGCTGCTGACGCGACGCTGGGAACCCGGAAGTGCCGTGGTGTTCCGCTGGTGTTCAGTCAGGCGTTGGTGTAATCGTGCTTTCCTGTCGGATTCGAAAAACGGGATGTTGCGCTAGGTGAGTGCATCTTTCAATTGACGCACTGTCCACCCGGAGTTGTTGAGAGTACGGCGCTCGGCGGGGCGTCGGCGTGGAGACCGATCGCAGCTGGCGTTCGAGCGGCTGGAAGAGCGCCGTCGGGGAGGGGCGATGTCCCTCGGGCGACGGAGACGGGATCTCCGCCCGGGGCTGTTGGACTGCGAGGGGCCGATGACGTCGGGGCTGCCCGGGGCTCGGTGTCCGGAGCCGTGAGAGACGCTGGCTGTATGTCGCGGTCGCCGGCGGCGACGTATGGCGGGAGACGGTGGGGTCTCTGGGTCTTCGGGCGTTATCTGCTCGTCTGCGAAGAGGTCGGCATCGGAAGCGGTGAGTGAGAGTTCTGGGTCCATGCTGCTACGGGATGTAGAGACAGAGTCACAGGAAGATGGGCAGGTGTGCTCGGTTTAAATGCTTTAGTGCGCGGGAATGAGCTACGTTCGGGGTGTGGTCATTGCTCCCGAACTAAGTTCTGTAAAACTCCATTAAGCTGCTGGGGGACGTTTAGGATACACTGAGCACCTATCTCCTCTTCTCTCTCTCCTTATGGATGAATTTTCATCTCTCCATTGTACATTATTAACTCTGCTTCCTCTCCGGAGTCTTTGTGACTTCACGTCTCATAGGGTCCATTGGACCTGGCTGGGTCTGATGCCATGACCCTGCTGATGCCCCGCCCACTCCTCCTCTCTACCTCCATCTGCCTGATGGATCATGGAGGTCTGGATTGTGGTCCATGCCTACTACCAACTATTCATACACTCTGTCATATTCATTGAATGTGTTGTAACTCTGTAATGATTCATTCTGTACACATGACATCTATTGCTTCTGTCCATCCTGGAGAGGGATCCTCCTTCGTTGCGCTCCTGAAGGTTTCTTCACTTTTTTCTCTGTGAAAGTTTTTTTTCAATTTTTTGGGAATTTTTCCTGATCCGATGTTAGGTTCTGGGACAGGGATGCCGTATGTGTACAGATTGTAAAGTCCTCTGTGGCAAATTTGTAATTTGAGATATCGGGATATACAAAATAAACTGAATTGATGATCAAGAATATCAAAAAATGTATAGTAAACCAACCACCATCTATATCATCAACTAGAAACATGGGTAAAAGATCAGACTGGCTGATTTCTAAGATCCTAATTCACTTGGTTTGCTTCTTTCATGATGATCCCACCTGGAGCTTGGAGGTTTTCCATCGTCTTGTTTATCGCTGTATCACTGGTTGATTGACACTGGCTGGTGCTGTGAGGCCAGGGGATGTGTTCACATAAATACAGACATTCAGGACAACGCCTCCCCCTGTTTTTTTCTCACTATTATACAGACGTCAAAATAGTTTAAACAAAGGAAAACAAATAACCTGGTCAGGTTGGGATGTTTACAGTGTAAGTGGCATCAGGCCAGCGGAGACTAGAGCAACAATATTTATATCGCTGCATCCACCCAGGATGACTTCTAGCACAAATGATGCGTATCAGCATGTGGAAAAAAATAAAAGGTTTGTTTTGCGGATGCATTTTTACGAATGAGAAACGATTTGAGATAGCGTCAAAGTTTATTTTAGATTGTGGTGCCTGCTTTGAACAAAGCTGAACTTCCTCCGCTCCGTCTGCGTCCGAGGCCCACGGACGCTGATTCAGTGTGACGCTGATAACGAAACAAACAGGTTGCCGTGTCTGTTCGATCTAGAGTTGAGTGGGCACCGGCAGGCAGGGCCGTGCACCTCCTCTGAGCTAAATAAAGATCCACTTGATGGATCCGCTCAGATAACATAAATCAGGATATCCCATCAGCAGTGATGGAGTACACCATTGTTTTGGTTCAAGTGGGCAGCCATCCTGACAGAAAGTATAGACTGGACATGGGAGAGGACAGGAGGTTCACTCTATTGAATCCTGCCCTGTCGGGTCATGTCACGCCGGGTCATTCCAAAGTGCTTACATAACCACAAACAAATGACACGTTGCTGATGACTGACGGCCACACCTCGACCAAGACCCAGAGGCTAAGCTCATTTTGATAATGTGATTAAATACCCTCCCAGAAAACCGCGTTGAAATGGAGAATTTCTTTCTAATATTCATATTGAGCACCTGTTTACCAATATGTGAAGAAAAAAAAATCTTCATATATTTGTATATCAACATTGAATATTTGTTTCTTCTGTTAAACTAAATATGACGTGCCAATAATAGGATATCTATTCATCGATCAATGTGCAAATCCTTCGACAGCGATGGAATAACTCGCTATTGACCAGCCAGTGCGACTGCCCTCATTGGTCGGGTTTGTTTGGTTTAGGCTAGAGGAATGAGATTAGTTGAGGCTCAGGTAAGAATAAGCCAATCAGAGGCAGAGGAGTGCGGGTTAATCCATTTCCATTCCCCATTCGTAATATCTAATATAAATTTATATATATTATTAATTAATACTGTGTGGAGCATCAGTCCTCAGCTACATTCTAAGCCCATCAACATTTCAGTGGTCCAATCAAATGCCAGACATTTGATTGAAGTCCATCTTGTAACTGTACTGAGCTCAACAATCCGACAACCTTGAGACATTTGACACACTTTGTCCCCTGCGGACAAGAAACACTTTTATAAAGGACGATGTTAATGCACTTTTTTCCTGCATCTAAAGGATGCTGTTTGACAGTTACATCTCACGTGGATCAGCAGGGAGAACTCTCAAAGGAGACCGTATTTGTGAGGACAACAAGTGAGGCAAATTGTTCAGTGAGAATAGTCACCTATCTACAGCAAATAATATGTTTCTGTCAAGTTGATTTATTCATTTTATAAGTTTATAAGTCAATCTAATCGTATAGTGTGCATGTTGTGAGTCGTAATGAAAGGAATACTTAGAGCAAGAGAATCGAGGAAGAACGTTTTTCACTGCTTTTCACCAACACCAATGCTCATCTATTGGAAGTGGAGAGAGTTATTGCCTCATGTCTATTTAAAATGATCAATATTAGCCCAATATTTCATTGAGTTGCTATATAAGGCCCATAGCTCAGTTATGTGCATACATGCATTGGCTGAAGCCAGATGGGGGGTAAAAACAGTTGAGCGTCCCCATCTAGACTAAATAAGAACTGAGACCAGTGCCCCTCTCAGCCACTGCAGTCTAATTCATTTAATATTATTTATGCTGCAGGAGAAGCAAACAAACAGAAAAGAGTGGAACCACCGAAAGTGCATGACAGTGTGAACAAAGACAGGGCACGGCTCGCTTCCGAAAACAAACAGTCCGAACACAGCCAGATGGGTTTTCCATTGCAGAGCTGCGTTAATGAGAGGAAGCAGGGGAGTGCTTCCCAGGGATTGCATTGTGATACCGTGGGCCGCTCCACCTCCAGCGGCGTGATGGAGGGGAACCTTCAAGAGTTTGGCCCTCGGTCCTACCTGCGACCCTCAGTCCGAGATGGTAATCCCCGCCTGGGATACCTGGAAAACAGCGATTCAACATCCGCCCTCACTCTACTATACCAAAGGATGTCTGATAATGTTTTCAGGTATACATATTACTCAGAAGCCACATTACCAAACTTAACTTTCAGTCCATGCCAACTTCACTTAGTGTTCTTCCTGTTCTGGTCCACACATTCAAGGAATTTATTCAAAATAAAGCATGTGGGTGTTGCACTCATCTTTGATCTATTGTCTGGGAGCAGGTAAACAGCTTGAAGAAACATTTGAGGATGTTTGAATCTTATGACATGTATGAGTCTTTCCCTTGTGGCACATTCATAAGTTTGCACGCTGGTTATATTGAGCTGTAAATCAAACACATGTCAATAGGAGGAAGTGGCAAAATGGACAGCATTAACGTGTGAGCGCAACAAAAACATGAGAAGCATTGTTCTTAAAGTCACGAAACAAGTAAGAATAACTCACCCCGGAGCAAATGCCCATCGTGGAAGTCGATATATCCGGATCAAAACCCTCTTACATACTTCTTATCTAACCTTAAGACCGTCAATCATTTTAAAATCCTATTATAGCATACCTGGTATTTGTAGAAGTGCTTGTGCATAAAACTAATTTTTACATTTCTTATAAAAGTACTTGTGTTGAACTGTCCAGTATGATGCATTCAAAGAAGATACAACTTCAAAGCACAGGTACTATTCTCAGCAAAAAAATATTTGTATTATTTAATAAATATCAAACTAAAAAAGAAAGACTTCCTCCCCTCAAAACTGTGTTTTGCTTTGAGTGACTTCACTATGTTTGAGCTTCACTGTGCAGAATAACGACTGTAGGACTTATGACATCACAGCTTGTTTGGGAGCCAATCGTGGTGCAGTATTCCATTCAAACAAATGTGATGTGGAAACATGAATTCATGTATATTCGCATTCTTATATATACTGGATATTTACATGGAGGAGAATTAAGAATTGGGTAAATTCACTTTTTTAATGGGCAAACCTCACAAGGGCAATAATAATAATAATAATTGTAGTAATAATACATTTTATTAATTAATTTAATTTATAGAATAATGTTTATATAGATATTTTCTGCATCACCAGTTGGTACACTTAAATGGATCAAAGAAAAAAGACCGGATTGAACACTTTTCTTTTAATGATCTGATTGTGAACGCACTTATTACTAAATTAATAACTTCAACAGATATACCAGCTGTTGGTCTAACATATCTAAGATCACCTGAGGCCCATCATGTCCCTTGGATGACCTTTGATGTTACCACACTGACCTCGCTGCTGACTGGTGATGACGAGATGCCCGAACACATGACCAAACATTATCTGGTCATGTGTTCGGGCCACCAGCCGTACAGTCCAACACCCTGAAGACAGCAGTTATTTCTACGGTTTCCATGCAGCCAGCTGCACATTCACATTCAGATACATCGACCCGTCGACTCGGAGAGGTCACTGTGCAGAACGACCCCTGCCGAGTCTGGCCGGCTTTTGTTTTGAGAAGTCGCCGAGCAGCTTCGGACATGAAACGGCTGCGTGGCTGTGTTTGCTGTGCACTCTGAACAGCAGAGAGGAAGTTCCCTCCTAGCACATAACGTAAACTTGGCTCCAATAAAAGCATCCGTTGGCACCTCGGTGGACAACAGGAAATCTTTGTTTATCCAAAAACATCCCGTTGTTGGCCTCGGGGTGCGTGACCCTGTGAACGCTGTGCGGCGGGTAGAGCGTCACATAGCAGCCGCGGCGGAGCCCCATATTTCAGAACAAAGCTGCCAAATGTCGACATAAAAAATGAAGGCATGAAGTGTTTGTCGCCTGTTTGTCAAAGTGCCTTTGTTTAATATAACTGTAGACTTAGTGTCTGACACTCCCCCATTCAGGGCCACCTTAAGCTAGAAGCAGCCCGAAAAGGACAACCTCAGAGCTAGGGTACAAACACCTGGTATGCAGGACACAATGACAGAGCAGCTGAGTCTGTTTACTCTACCCAGTCAATGGGATTTTATTATGTTTCCAGCAACAGATCCATTTCATTCACAGTGAGAGTTCAACACATTTCCACGTCCATAAACTATATCCTTGTATACATGTGGTGTATATACCAGAGAGTGGGTATATATGGTTGGGTAAATACATGTTAAACAACAGCCTCTGGAGAAAGCAAAAGACTGAAGAAGTTACATTTTCAGGATATTTGATACCACTAGTTTGCTTCTGTAGGCGTCTAGATCAGCATGATAAATCATTGTGATTATCAGGATGCACAGTCTGTTTCACATTAAAAGAAAATGCACATGTGGAGATGGAGAAATGTCAGTGAGTACAGTACGAGCAGTACCTGAGATCAAGTTTCTGGTCACACTATTTGGTGTAATCAGTTTCGGGTCAAGGTGCATCGCTGTCTTCCCAGCGTGTGTCTGTGACCGCTCTCCCAACACGAGCACCAGGCGCTAGTCCTCCTTGTGGTGTTTATTCACGTCTTCCATGTTCTGGCACTCAGCCGGTTGAGAGGTCGCGCCTCCGCCACTCGCCCCGTGGCTACGCCTGGGACGGTGCTCTGAGAACCAGTTGGAGATGGTCATGGCGAAGCGGAGGAGGCCCAAGCTTATGCAGTGCACCTCCGAGGTGATGGGGATGTCAGAGAAGAGGGCGCGATCCCGGCACACCAGGGCGCTGCGGCACTCAAAGTCTTTGACGATGTTGAGGATCTCCTGGCGCTCAGCCTGCCGCATCATCCCTCTTATATTCAGTAGGGTGGAGACGTGCTTCTTCCTGTTGGGAGGAAGGAGACAGGGAGAAAAAAGGGCGAGACGAGTATTAATGGGAATTGGGTCTGCTTGGTGTCGTCAAAGGCTGACATGACTTTGAGTCTCCAGTCCCATCTGTCTGAGTCAGAGCATCAGCTGCTGGGAAGGAACAGAACATTTGGTTCTACTTTCCACAAAGGCACATTTCACAAGGGTCTTTATGTAAATAAATCATGACTAATGGCATCAGGCACATCAGGCACATCTTGTCTCAAAAAGATGCAGGAAAATTGGTTCACGCGTTTGTTACTTCGAGACTGGATTACTGCAACTCCTTATTATCAGGCTGCTCTAATAAGTCTCTTAGGTCCCTCCAGTTGATCCAGAATGCTGCAGCTCGTAGTCTCACTAAAACTAAGAAAAGAGATCACATCACTCCTGCACTAGCTGCTCTGCACTGGCTCCCAGTAAAATCAAGAATCACTTTTAAAATTCTTCTCTTAACGTACAAAGCCTTGATTGGTGATGCACCATCATATTTTAAGGAGCTTGTAGTACCATGTTGCCCCACTAGAGAGCTGCGCTCACTAAATGCGGGACTACTTGTAGTTCCTAGAGTTTTAAAAAGTAGAATGGGAGCCAGAGCCTTTAGTTATCAAGCTCCTCTTTTATGGAACCAGCTTCCACCTTCCACCTACTAACTCTGCTTTCTCCCCGGAGTCCTTTTGACTTCACGTCTCATGGGGTCATCGGACCCTATGAGACGACATAGATCCTATCTGCCTGATGGATCATCGAGGTCTGGGTCGTGGAATTCCTGCTACCGATGACGCCACTGCCCTGTTGAGACTCCGCCCACTGTTGAGACTCCGCCCACTCCGCCTCTCTACCGCCATCTGCCTGATGGATAGTGGAGGTCTCCATCGTGGAATATGCCTACTATGAACTATTCATACACTCTGTCACATTCATTGAATGTATTTTAACTCTAAATCTGTCCTTCTGTACACATGACATCTATTGCACCTGTCCATCCTGGAGAGGGATCCTCCTCTGTTGTTCTCCTGAAGGTTTCTTCCCTTTTTCCCCCCTGAAGGGTTATTTGGGAGTTTTTCCTGATCCGATGCGAGGTTCTGGGGCAGGGATGTCTATGTGTACAGATTGTAAAGCACTCCGAGACAAATTTGTAATTTATGAAATTGGGCTATACAAATAAACTGAATTGAATTGAAGCTTTATTTAGAATTGTTCTTTGTTTAGGCCCTTTTTTTCACACACGTTTTCTAAATTCAACTTTAGGACCACGCCACATTGAATTTCACCATGCATAGTACTTGCTATGTTGTAATACTTGCTCATCAAGATTGTGATAAATAAACCACACTCTTAAACCTAAACACAGCACAGCCTGTTTGCCAATGACTTCAAAAGTCGATAGCCCCTCTGAAGAAGAAGACAGTGAGGAAGAGGAGGTTTGCTCCCTGGTATAACCCTCAGACCCGCAAACTGAAGCAAACGTCACGAAAGCTTGAACGCATATGGCGTTCAACTAATCTCGAAGAATCCCGCTTAGTTTGGCGAGATAGTCTTAAAACATATAAGAAGGCCCTCCGTAATGCCAGAGCAGCCTATTACTCATCAATAATAGAAAAAAATAATACAACCCCAGGTTTCTCTTCAGCACTGTAGCCAGGCTGACAGAGAGTCACAGCTCTGTGGAGCCGAGCATTCCTATAAACCTTAGTGGTAATGACTTTATGAACTTCTTTAATGAAAAGATTTTAACTATTAGGGACAAGATTAATAATCTCTTGCCCATAACCAGTGCCAATCTGTCCTCAAGTGGAATGGCCTTGGAAACCGCTGTATGCCCTGGTGTATATTTGGAGGATTTTCTCCTATCAACCGTGACCAATTATTTTCAACGGTTTTACTTGAACACGTCTACCTGTCTCTTGGACCCCATCCCGACGAGGCTGCTTAAAGACGTTTTGCCTTTAATTGGCGGCTCTCTATTAGATATTATCAATGTGTCTCTGCTAACAGGCCACGTACCACACTCCTTCAAGGTGGCTGTTATTAAACCTCTCCTGAAGAAGCCCACTTTGGATCCAGAGGTATTGGCTAACTACAGACCGATCTCTAACCTCCCCTTCCTCTCCAAGATCCTTGAGAAAGTGGTCGCAAATCAGTTGTGCGACTTTCTACATCATAATAGTTTATTTGAGAAATTTCAATCAGGATTTAGAAAACACCACAGCACCGAGACGGCACTGGTGAAAATTACAAATGACCTCTTAATGGCAGCAGATAAAGGACTCCTCTCTGTCCTGGTCTTGTTAGACCTTAGTGCTGCATTCGACACCATTGACCATGACATCCTGTTACAGAGACTGGAGCAGTCGATTGGCATTTCAGGCACGGCACTAATTTGGTTTAAATCCTATTTATCAGATCGATCTCAGTTTGTATTTGTAAACGATGACGCCGATAACCACCAACGTTAATCACGGAGTTCCACAAGGTTCTGTGCTTGGACCAATTTTATTTACCTTATACATGCTTCCTTTGGGCAATATTATCAGGAAACACTCCATAAACTTTCATTGTTATGCAGATGACACTCAACTATATTTATCCATAAAACCAGAGGAGAGCAACCAACTCTGTAAAATTCAAGCATGTCTTAAAGACATAAAACATGGATGACCTGCAACTTCTTGATGTTAAACTCAGACAAAACCAAGTAATTTTAATCGGCCCTGAGCACCTCAGAGATCAATTATCTGGTGATGTGGATTCTGTAGACGGCATTGCCCTGGCATCCAACACCACTGTAAAGAATCTTGGCGTTATCTTTGATCGGGACTTGTCCTTTAACTCCCACGTAAAGCAAATCTCAAGGACTGCATTCTTTCATCTACGTAATATTTCAAAAATCAGGCACATCTTGTCTCAAAAGATGCAGAAAAATTGGTTCACGCGTCACATTACTTGAGACTGGATTACTGCAACTCCTTATTAGCAGGCTGCTCTAATAAATCTCTTAGGTCCCTCCAGTTGATCCAGAATGCTGCAGCTCGTGTTCTCACTAAAACTAAGAAAAGAGATCACATCACTCCTGCACTAGCTGCTCTGCACTGGCTCCCAGTAAAATCAAGAATCACTTTTAAAATTCTTCTCTTAACCTACAAAGCCTTGATTGGTGATGCTCCATCATATCTTAAGGAGCTTGTCGTACCATATTGCCCCACTAGAGAGCTACGCTCACTAAATGCGGACTACTTGTAGTTCCTAGAGTCTTAAAAAGTAGAATGGGAGCCAGAGCCTTTAGTTATCAAGCTCCTCTTTATGGAACCAGCTTCCAATTTCAGTCCGGGAGGCAGACACAGCCACCTCGTTTAAGAGTAGACTTAAGACCTTCCTCTTTGACAGAGCTTATAGTTAGGGCTGAATCAGGTTTGCCCTGGTCCAGCCCCTTGATATGCTGCTATAGGCTTATAGCTGCCGCGGGACGTTTTAGGATGCACTGAGTACCTATCTCCTCTTCTTTCTCTCCTTAAGGATGAATTTTCATCTCTCAATCACACGTTACTAACTCTGCTTTCTCCCGAAGTCCTTTTGACTTTACGTCTCATGGGGTCATCGGACCCTATGAGACGGCATAGATCTATCTGCCTGATGGATCGTCTGGGTCGTGGAATTCCTGCTCATGACTACGCCACTGTCCTGTTGAGACTCCGCCCACTCCTCCTCCCCACCGCCATCTGCCTGATGGATCGTGGAGGTCTCCATCGTGGAATATGCCTACTATGAACTATTCATACACTCTGTCATATTCATTGAATGTATTTTAACTCTAAATCTGTCCTTCTGTACACATTACATCTATTGCATCTGTCCATCCTAGGAGAGGGATCCTCCTCTGTTGCTCTCCTGCAGGTTTCTTCCCTTTTTTTCCCCCCTGAAGGGTTATTTGGGAGTTTTTCCTGGTCCGATGTGAGGTTTTGGGGCAGGGATGTCTATGTGTACAGATTGTAAAGCACTCCGAGACAAATTTGTAATTTGTGAAATTGGGCTATACAAATAAACTGAATTGAATTGAATTGAAAAGCAACATACCATTGGAGAGACGGCTGAAGTTTCAAAAACGTTTCGGAAGAGATCATGGTTTGGGTTTAAATAAAATAAAATAAATTTGTGTTACATAGCTTAGGTTTTGAAAGTAATTTACATACTGTACATGTTACATGAATGAAGATTAGGGGTTAGTTAAATCCGCTTCGAACTTATGTTCAAATAAGTCAGCGTACCTTTTCAATGTATCTGACCTCCTGACCTCCTCCCAACGCGGCCTTTGATGCTCTTTATGATATAACAACTTCCCCCTTTGAGACTTTCAGAATTACTTCTGCCCCTCGAGGTGGCCGACTAATCATAAACATAAAAAAGTGCTGGGAAGACATGTTTTTCTTGGCTAACCGGGAAGTTAGTATCGCACTAATCAATGGGATTTATCCATTATTAATGGTTTATTTATTTATTATTTTGGATGTCAGAAAATAAACTGGCAAACAAACCTTGATGATACTAACATGTTTTGTTCATCAAGATAATCTTCACAAATGAACACCACTTTTTATGATATTTGAAGTGCGACTGAAATTGTCAAAGTGAAAATGTTAACGTTATAAACCAACGCCAAGGTCACATGACTTCAGGTCACCATTACTACACTAAAGGAGGACTGGTGTTTTTGTGGGGATGTTTGGTAGACCCATTTATACCCTTGTATTTAAGATACATGAAGGAGGGCTATATACTGACTTATCTTATGTGGTAAAACAAAAAGTTGGTTTCTATTTAGCTTATTTATTCCAGGCAAATAACCCAAAACACACAAAGGGGGAACGGAAGTGAAACAATGCTATTTGAGAGTATTGTCTGCGATAATCCCTTTTGGCTGATGTTTATACTTTTTATCTGGAAATAAAACTTTCCAATAAGTCGCCAAATCTGCAGGAAATGTAATGAACACAGGGTTCTACGACAAACCATTACATCTTCACTTGTTCTTGACGAATTTGAGTTGAAGTGATGAAGTGTTGGCTGAAACGAATGTCATATCGTGTCAAGACACTGGGACCCAAAAGCTAATGGCTCATGACTCTATAAAGCAATTAAGTTGGCACTTGTCGTTTAAGTACACATTTGAATAAAGAGGCGTGTGCTGAGCAACGTCAACATGTGCACTGCAACGTATGCTCAGCAACAAACTCTGCTGCAGTTTAACGAGGCCAGCAGCCTTTGATCTGTTATAATTCCAGCAGTGGATGCTATGCGGGAAACAAAAGGGGTGAGTCAAGCGGTGAGTTAGCATGTCTCCGGGTCTGCACTACTATGTTTTGCCCTCCTCTTCCACACCTCTCCCCCTTTGATTCCAAGTGTGGCACCAGTCTGTCTCCTGCAGGGTGGCAGGAACAGGAAATACTCTGCGGCAGCTTCCTGTCTGCTCCGCTGAGACTTGTGCGTCACGCGCAGCCTTAAGTTGCCAACCGTCACCTGAGTTTGTGCAATAACAGCCATGGGACCCCTGACCCCCTCCTGTCCCCTTGAGGCCTCGTCCATTCTCAAAACAGACCCATTCCCCTCTCCAAAAATAGTAACGTTAATGTAGATATGTTTCCGCACTCCTTTTCCTTGTTTTGATCCATTGTGACGGAAAAAGTCTTACTTTTTCCATGCTTTGGCAGAGTGCCAAAAACAGCACCGGGAATATGTAGCAATAAGCATAAAGGAATATAGGGTCTTCGGAGGTACAGTAAGAGAGAAGATCTATTTCCTGGTTGTAACAGAAATGTTCCAGGACTGTTCATGTTTAAACCACTCACCGTATATCTGGAAACTCTTTCACCAGGACGGCAACCTCCATCTGGATGGACGGAGTGTCCTCCAGGAGAATGATGTCAGCTAGGTGGCAGACGATGCTGTCTAACCAGGAGGAACTTGAGTCCTGACGCACACAGGGGAGACAAAGAGCACAACAGCCATTTATAATTAGCGCAAATTAACAACTATGCATTGCCATTAATACGTACAAGTCAGCATTAAAAAATGGAAAATTGTTCAACAGCATTTGTTATCGCTGGTCCAAATGACCTCTTCTCCTGATTTATTGTGTGCTTTTCAGAAGCCTTCAGAGGAGTCGCAGATTAATGCCTTTAAAGATCAGAGGCCAAATATTTAGCTGATTTACTGAGCGAATAACAAAGCTCCACCTCTGTTTTTCTAGGTTGTGTTTTACCTCAGAAAAAAAAAGAAAGCAGGATTCTCTGGCTTGGCGTCCACTAAAAATAACGAAGTCTTTTTTAGAAAGCCATTAAAAACTCCCCCCCCCCTCTCCCCCTTGCCCCCCTCAAAGTTTCCACGGACACTTCATCCCGCTCTACGGCGAAAGAGGCCATCAAGGCCATCCCAGAGCCACATCAAAGACGGCTGACAGGAACAGGAAGTTCCTCCTGAACACAGCAGCTTCCTGTTGTCAGCCGAGGTGACGGACACTTGTTTGAACTCGCGTACAGAAAGGGGGCAAATGCCACGCTGGTAGGCCCAGTGGTTTTTCACTAACTTCCCCTCTTTGGCAAGTGCTAACGTAAGTCCGGTCCATCCATCTCCATCTCACTGACGGCAGTCATTTCTCAGAGCTCGCTGCTGTATCAACACAGTCTGATGTATTTCTAACATAGGAAGCTCGAGGGTCAGACTCTGTGTTCCCTGCGCCAGCTCTGCCCAGTGTTTTTAAGAATCAGCAAGTTGGAATTGTTTATCTCCTGAAAAGCAAATCATTAGCTCTGTTTTGAATGCATTTTTTATTTTGTGTTATCTTCTATAGGTCCACTGTACTTGGCATTACAGAGTATAAGTTCATTGCAGGGTATCAGGCTTAAATGACAAGACGTACCAGGTCCTTAAAGAGTCCTTTCAGCTGTTTGGCCTCATCTTGCAGGCGGAAAGCAATCCTCTTTCTCATCTTGGAGGATGTGCAAATGACTCGTCCCCTCATGATGGCTCGGACGTACTCCACCAAGACCCGCCGATGCACCTCTCCCACGAGGGTCTACCAGTCAATCGAAATAACTAATCACTGACTGGTTACATATGACCCTCAAGCAAAGCTGTCAAGTGTTAAACACCACCTCTGTTCCATCACACAAGTGTTACCTGATAAGGTGGGGAGTCCATCCTTCTGAACTTCTTGAAGTGTTGTTTAATGCTGGCTTCAATGGCCTCAAAGGCCTCTGTGTTGTTCAGCCATTTTCTCCTTACCAGTTTGTCAAAGAAAGGCTGGAAAGACAACAGACCAAACTCTGGTTAATAGAAGACATTTACTCAAGTAGTCTGCTGATATCGTAACCTGTATGTTTATTGCTTTTTATGATGTTTCTGTGATAACCTTTTTCTCCTTTAGTGAAGGCTTGTAATATCTGGCCACAGGAACTACGGTTCAAATTTAGCCTTAGCTAAGACTGACACATTTACCCCTGGGTTGATTGATGTGTACAGTCCCTGTTCAAATAAATAAATTAATTAAATAAAAATGAAATGATTGGAAGCTGCTTCCAAAAAAATGTTCTATTATATTTTTTTGTAATTCTCTTCATATCCCGACAGCAATCAATAACTCAAATGCTCTGACCAAAATAAATACATCAGGAATATGTGGCTAGAGCAGGGTTATAATAAGCTCGTGCTGTGGAATTTGGGAGAGTTTTCTTTTACTGTGGGATAATTTCTAAAACAATAGTTCTGATTTCAGGACCGAGACGAGGCTTACTCACCCTGATGTGTTCAAACAGTCTGTCAGTCAACACCCTCACTGACTGGTTGATGATCCTGTCTAGGGAGGAGTTGGCTCTCTGCGCCGTCTCCTCACTGCCCTGTGAGTCACACTGCCGGCAGCGCTCCACTAGGGATCTACAGGAGACACAGGAGTAAGGTAGCTGGACTCTCAGCCAAATTTTGTAGGAAATGGAAATTTGTTTAAGTTGAATAATGAATCAACCTGAGAGGAGGGCAGCAGTTTACTAGAGCTATGGTCCTGGCGACATATCCGTCCCCTCTGTCTCCAAATTCTGCCTGAGTATCATGAAATATCTCCGCCTTCCTCTGGAAACTGGACACAGAGGTTTTATAAAGACCGACTGAATACAAGTACAATCTAGAAATGAACAATCATGTCCTATGCTGTAAAACAAACTGTTCTGTATCGAAGAACTTCTGAAATAAAAAATTCCAGTACATTGCGAACGGATCCTTATTTATGTATCCCTCTGTACTGTGTATACTCACTTGTAGAGAAAGTCAGCCAGTCCAAAGAGACTGCAGCGAGCCACTCTTGCCCCTAGACACTGGTTGACAGATGTAGATCTGTCCAGGTCCACCTTCAACCTCTGAAATTAGGAAAGACACAAGCAATAAGACAGCTGCATCTTAGGCAAAAGAGACATTTTACAGGGAAAAATGACAACATACCTGGATGACTGAGCGTGCTAGGTGGGACTGATACTCCTCTATGTGCATGGTCTGGGCCCATCGCCTCTCCTCTTCATCCAGAACCTGAATCAGATCTATGGTCACCTTCTCCTGAAAAATCACAGTGTGAATTTAAAACCTGTCTAATATCTCGAATGTCAACTTTGTAAAAGAAGAGCCTTTCTCACCCTGACGATAGTGATGCAGTCTTGTTCCAGACGCTCCACTGTGTCTTGGGGCAGAATGGGCTCCAGTGAAGCGTAGTTGATGGGTGCGGTTGTGCCGATGGTTCCGAGGACATCCCTGGTCGAAAGCGAGAACTCGTTACGAAACAAGTCCAGTTTCCAGGTGTGTAGCATCATCATTGCCTGATTGCATGAGGGGTTCACTGTCTGATAAGGCGTCCTACCTGTTGTAGATGTTGTAGAACCAGTCCAGTAAAGAGTAGACGTCTGTGATCTGCAGCGGCCCCCTGGTCATGGTCCTTAGACGCTTGGCAACGGCTCGATGGTAACTGTCCACGTACACATGGAAGGCAGCAAACTCCTCGGGGTAAATGGACACGGCATTCCTCCTCGCTGCATCCAGGTCGTCCACCATCCGACTCCTCAGGCGCTCCAGGTACGAGGCCAGCTGGCCCGCCTGGGTGTCGGCCTGTTGCGGTAGGCTCCAGTCCGCCGCCTCCATCACAGCCTGCCTCCACTTTATCTTGAGTCGCCGGGGACGCTGGCTGGGCTGGATCCGGGGGGGCTCCCTCTCTGGTTTGGTCTCCTCTCTCAAGGCCCAGGCTGCATCGGCATGCTCCTCCTGCTGGATCACCAGCACCACCAGCCCGAGGTTGGGCCCAGCGCTAGGCTGGCGGAGGGACTCCCGCACTACGTCCCACATCTCCCTCTGCAGGGCCTCGTACAGGAGCTCCACGTCCTTAACCTTCCGCCGGCCTGAGTCCAATGATGCATTGGTGCTGAGGGCGTCATCGAAGGGTGAGGATGAAAAGGGGGTCATACCGGTAGGCGTGCTGGGACTAAGGGTAGGAGTAAGGGTTGAAGCGGCTGCGGTCGGAAGGATGGAAAGCAGCTCACATTCTCGTTCCAGCTCCTGAATGTGTGTGTCGGCCAGGAGAAGGTCTCTGTGATTGACCAACTGAAGGATCTCCAGCACTGGTGGGACCGAGAAGAGAGAACAAAAGGCAGCTGTGTTTATTTGCAACAAAACGAAGGGTTGACATGCAAACTGGTAGATCCGTTTCATGGTTATTGAGTAACTGTGCGTGTGCCTGACTGACAAACTGGCTTATTTGTTGCTCATTCTGCACACTCTTCTATTCCTAGCGAGGCTCCCTGTGGAGCCTGTGAACAGTAGCCTGGTCAAACTTGTATCTGGAGGAACCTGTGGTGGGAGGAAGTGCAGTCATTTCCTGATTTCACAGTCTGGTGTTGATTGAACCCAGTGACTCAGGGATCTGGGGACCTCTCAACCTCATCAGAGAGTTGTCTAGGATTGGGAGGAAGTACTGCCAGAGCTTGACCAGGAAGAGCCAATTTTGAAGGGGAACTTCTCGCGAAAGACAGATTATTGTCGGTCATGGTTTTAAAACTCTTGACCTGGACCTTTTAAACCTGAGGCCTCCTTGATTGTTACCTGAGAGAGGCTCTCTGGTTTTGACCGCCGGCTCCTCCTCCTCTGTTTCCTCCTCGGCCTCCTGGGACGCCTTGTCTGACATGGACTCCCTCTTCAGCTTGCCCATACTGACCATCCTGAGGAAGGAGGGCCGTCTGGAGGCCTCCGCCTCACTGTCTGTGCTCAGGTTCCCGCAGGGCAGGCTTTCTCTGCGTTCCTCCTTGCGTCGACCTGTAATCCTGCACAGTTTTCACAGCAGCAACCAAGAACATGAGTGACATCCCGCCGAGAAAACAAGACACACCATCAGAACACAGGATTTTTGCATATACAGGAATGTATGGACAGTAATGAGACCTGAGGCTTGTATTGTACTCGACAATCAGGCCCAGTAGGAGCTATGTTTGGAATGCCACATAGTTCTTAGAAAATTGTGAGCATGACTGCCTCGGTTAAAAATAGTCGCATTGAGTAATCAACAAGTTGCTGAAACACAAAAGAGGTTCCGGAGATCAACAAGTTGCTGTAGCATATTAAAAAATGCTCCAGGAAATAGGCACACTGTATGCTATTCTATTACTGTCCAGCAGCAATGCTAACCTATCCTCTGGGACTCAAAGGCTATTTATTCACACCGTTAGAGCTCTGTTGATGCACTGCTGATCAAAATGGCTCCCTTATATAATTATTTTAAGGGGGAGTTTTCCGATTTCGGATGCAAAGGTCCTGGGACAGAGGATGTCTGTCGTATGTTGTACAGATTGTGAAGCCACCGTCGGCCAATTTATGATTTGTAATAAAGGGCTGTACAAATTAACTTTATTGAATTCTTACTTTACAGTTTTTCTGTGATAGTTACATTATTTAGTTGTTTGGCATTTTTTTGTAAGGGTTCTTTTGACTTAAATAGATTTATGTTGAAGTTTTAAGATGTTTCTTCTACTGTTTAACTATTACAATTCTAAAAATGTGCTCTTGTAAGTTTTTTGCAAAACTTCTTTCTACTTTATGAGATAATGGATGAATTCTCAGCCTCATCTTCATTTTTTCCTACTCAATCTTCACAAAATCATGTGGCTCTTTGGATTTATATATATAAATATATATAGAGTATCATAATATTGTAACGCATATCTTAATCTTTTTCTGCACAAGACATATCATCCACAGCAGCTGAAGCACTTTCTACTACTTTATATCAGAAATTCACAATGCAATGGCTACAGCTAGAATCTTCTTAGGTTTTATACAACTATTTCTCCTCCCCACCCCTCCTCACCGGAGCAGGGTCATAATTCCTTCGGAGCTCCTGCGTAGTCCTTTCCTTTTCTCCCTCTCTGGTGGGAGACTGTTTGAGTTTCCAGGGGTGTAGTGGGGAGAGTTGTTCCCCCATACGCTGCGTCCCGATATGCGCAGCCCCTTGCCCAGCTTTCCAAGGGTTTTGAGGGGCGACACTCCACAGATGCGCTCCAGGGTCCCCCTGAGGGGTTTCCCTTTGGGGTTCCCGGCCCCGTGCTTCTCTGCGTTCACCTCGTTCTCCTCCTCTTCTCCGTCGCGGCAGGACCTGAGCTCGAGGTTGCCCCCCATGATGAGACCCACGTCGCCGCTGTGCCTCTCGCCCTCGTACAGGTCCACGTCCTCAAAGGGGTTTAAGTTCCTGTTCATGTCCTTCAGATCCTTCAGATCATTGAGATCATTCAAGTCCAGCCGGGGCAGGATCAGTTCACCGTTCACTCTGGGGAAGTCATTGCAGCTCTTGGACCTTCCCGGGAGCTTCTTCAGAATGGGCATGGTTGCACTTGAGATTTGACCAAACTGCAAAACAAAGACAATGTCAGATCTTAAGTTAGAAAAGGTCAAATTTACGAGCATCTGATTAGCCAATAAATGATTTTTCCCCAGCAGATAGTATATAGAGCATACATGAGCAGGATATCCAGACATTACTCCATCCTTGTACTAGTAGGAAATAAAACTCGTAAATTGTGAAAAACATTTATTTATGGTGCTACGTCAGCCATCAGACAGTTTATAAAGCTGGGAGCCAAAACATCCGCTCACATGCCTGGCTACACACTTCACTTAGCAAATAGGAAATATGTATTCAAAATGTTGCTGCATTTACACATGCTGACCTTCATTCAGCCTTATAGAAATATAACATTGGTGAGAAATAAATAGTGTATGTAATATAATAATTCAGAATGTTTTCCATTACTTTTGTTAAATTTGGGAATACGTTTTTTATTTTGAAAGTATTTACTGGGCCCAATTTATCTTTCTTTTTCTGGACATAATGTGTCATATGAAACATCTAGTTGAATGTAAAATGTAAATAGTTGAGTCTGCCACGCAACTTAAAGAATAGTGTAATGTTGGGTGAAGTCTCTCCTTAAACAACACACATGCCCATATGTATAATAGCACTGTTTTGTGTAAAGCAGCACGGTGGCTCAGTGGTTAGCACTGTCGCCTCACAGCAAGAAGGCCCTGGGTTCGAATCCCGGTCGTCCCGGTCGTTCCAGGTCCTTTCTGTGTGGAGTTTGCATGTTCTCCTCGTGTCTGCGTGGGTTTACTCCGGTTTCCCCCACCATCATAAAGACATGCACCGCAGCCTCACCCCGGTTCGTATGGATGTGAATGAATGTTGGTGGTGGTCGGAGGGGCCGTAGGCGCTGATTGGCTGCCACGCTTCCGTCAGTCTGCCCCAGGGCAGCTGTGGCTACTGATGTAGCTTACCACCACCGGTATGACTGTGTGTGTATGACTACTGGACTCTGTAAGCGACTTTGGGTATTTAGAGAAGCGCAATATAAAATTGAAGGTTATTATTAAAGATGCATTCCATTTAAAGTTAAGTTAAGTCTGATTTAAAGAGATCAAGTGGTCTTTTTACTCGGAATATGCTTCTCTGTGAAGAAACAAAAACCCAGACTTCTGTAGGACAAACTTTGAATGACTTTCACTTTGAATGATAGAAAACTCAAACTGCTTTGAATGTTATATATATATGTATGTATGTATGTATATATATATATATATATATATATACAATTTGTATACAACTTGTGAGTACTGTTTTAAGATAGACTAAAAATACAGTATATTATTTCACCCATTGTAGAAATAAAGCATTTAAAACTCTTCAGCCTGCACAATATCTAAAGAGAATAGTGTACAGTAGTTTCACTTTTAAACATTTTTACAAAAATTAGAAAATAAAGCCTCAATAAATAATTGTATCAAACCCTTTAGTAAACCCTCTGAATGAAGAGCCACTTTCCTGATATTGAATTTGCAAAGTCCACGTCCATGTTCTTAGTTCTGAATGCACCTGGAGACCTGGAGGCTTCCTTGTCTCACCACAATCCCCTGCTGCTGCCCACTGAGCAGCTCAACTGGACAGCGGGGACAACCGTCTGTTTTTTAGTGGAAAATTGAATTCAAAATAATGACTTTGTGGCCTATATAATCAAGGGGATAATTAATGTCCTGTCATTTCAATAATTTTGTCAATCCATCCGTGACAAATAGAATCCACGTCCCCAGATTTCTGGCTTGGAGATACACTCTGCTTATATTGAAGCATCTTTCATAATAACCCATTTATTTTGGAGTAGGGATGATAGCAAACCTTCCAAAACTGCCCATCAGCGAGACATCCTAAATGCAGTGCTGTATCAGGGTAAAGGAAGCACACTCTGTTCCTCTCAGCTTTTACCCAGTTTGAGCATGCGTTTGTAAATTACCTGCACTTCATTTCTTTGATTGACAGCCTTGTACCATTGTTTGTGGTGCTGAAACTACTCAATAACTCATCTTCCTGCCGTTTAACAGACATCTCAGAAAACAGGAAGACACTTTAAAGGTTTTTATGACCAACCAGAGGGGCCGTTAGGCGAGCAAACATCCTTCAGGGCTCTCCGTCTTCAGAGAGCCATTGGAACAACACAGCCCTCATTAAGTTCAAAACACCTTGAGATCGAAATCAGACCAGAATCCCCCCTCTAATAACATTTGTGTTGGCCAATTATATCAACTGTTTCAACTTTATTTAAAAGGAACACAACAAAATGTCCAGGTGCCCATTGGTGCAGTGAAGAAAATGCCCAAACACACTGACTTCCACAGAGAAACACAGGATTGGACCATTGACACTTACCCGAGGAGATTGAACTTGCAGTGTTTTCAGCACGGTGTCATCCTGGAGTGTGCTGGGCTGTGCGGGCTGCCAGGTCTGTGGAGTGTGTTGCATGCGTGCGTGTGTGCGACCGCCGAGTGTGAGAGCGTGTCAGAAGAGTACTCGGTGACTCAAGAGAGCAATGTGGCTGCTTGTGGTTTCCTGACGGGCTCTATTGTGGTGGAAGGTGATATGTTTTCCTGAGGAAAGCCCCCCCCCCCCGTCCTTCGCCCCCATCCTCCCCCCCCCCTCCCTCCCTCTTCCCCATGCCGCTGACCCTCCGTTCCCTTTGCACCCTGGGGACCCTTCTAATTACACCAACTGCATACAGTAGAGGATAAGAGAACATTCCCCTGTAATGTTTTTACGTGCTTTATCAGCTCCACACACACCCTGTCTATGTGTTTGTTTGCATGCACGTGTGTGTGCGTGTATGTGCGTAGGCCTGTGTGTGTGTGTGTGTGTGTGTGTGTGTGTGTGTGTGTGTGTGCGTGCGCTTGTGTTCATTGTGACGGATTTCTCTCGATAATGAGAGCTGAGGATGATTCGGTGGCCTTGAGTCAAACATTCCATTTATACGGCATCAGCAGTGTCATCTTCATCAGCGGAAGAGTTTAAGTGGACTGATAGGAGTCGACATGACGTCTGGTGCTGGTGTTGCTCTGTTGTCTTCAAAGTCACGCAGAGAACACAACATTAACAGTTGAAGGATATATGAGGTGTGTCTGCAAATGGCTCAGAGGTGTGATTAAAAACAAATTAACCAAGCAAAGCCAACAACTATATGGGTGGTGGGGGGGGGGGGCAACATACCTGTTGGCTGCTCACCGAGGCTCCCCACTGCCACCTAGTGTAGGACAGCGTCTCACTCCAGTAAACAACCCGACCGTCTCACCAATCTGTCTCATAATAATAATAATACATTTCATTTGGAGGCGCCTTTCAAGTCACCCAAGGTCACCTTACAATACAGAATAAAAGGTAAAAGCATGAAAGATAGAAACAACATTAAAACAGAACATCAACATAAAAACAAGTCCAACATTCACACAAGACAATCTTCACTTCTGTAAAGTGCTGAGCAGCCAAACCTGTAGTCCAAGATTACCATTACCTACACTTTATCCTCCTCTTTTTGTTTCTTTATATTTTTAAACACAACAAAACAAATCCAGAATCTGGTCAAATTTAAAAACAAACATTTCCCCAGCATAATCACATATAATCTTGATAAGGACAACATAATTATAATTCAAATTATTATTATGAAATTTAAAAAAATGGCGTGGGGGTGGGGTTACAATCACAGAGAATGCTTTTTGAGCAAATCAAGCACAATCCTTATGCATCTTAAACTGAATTTTACTACACTAGCTGTAGTAACCACAGTTAGCATCAGACATCATGTCGTAAAATGTTACTCCAGCTACTGATTTATTATGATGCTTATGAAAAATACTGAATGATGTGACTACTCTGACTCATTGTACCCTAGTAACTCATGGAAGGCTCAAAAAGCACTCAACTGGATACTACTCCCTGTGTCCTTGAAATGTTGGTTACATTTGCAAATTCTGATTTGACTCACAAAATATAACAATTCAAATGTGTTCCAGCATCATATTGTATTGAAAGCTCCACCTTGAGCTGACTTCAATTTACATTATGGTAATAACGTCTCCATTTCACTCTTTACTCCAAGTAAACATTTGAGGGAAAGACTTTTTTACCGTGCAGTATAAATAGTTTTACTATTTCTGCAGAAACATTTGGGAGTAATTTTTCTACCACTGCCAATACCAATTTCCCAAGAGAACGAGTGAAGCGTACAGCACAACAGTATTTACCAAAGGCTCAAAACAAAGAGGCTTACTCGTCGGCCACACCAGTGAAACCCAGTCTGGTTGGATTCTGCTTCCAGTTGGCTTCCGGCTCACGTTGACTCCAGGGAAGAGAAGAGGAGTCCCTACTGTCACGTGGTATGCAGCATTCGGCTGCAGACGGACTGCAGAGCCGTTGTCTGAAGGCCCGCTGGAGGCGACAAGCTGGACCTCGGCTTTATTTATATTCACGTGGAGTTATTTACTGCTCTCGAGACAGACGTACAAATGGTGATATAATCCAACCAAGGATGCTGGACTCTGTGACGTGTGTTTTAGCCGGTCAGATAGCAGGGTGTTCCAGTTAATCTCATTCATCACATGGCCCAGAGTGAAGCAATAAGCTTCTTACCAGGTCAGCCATTGAGGAAATGCATCGTGGGGAGACATGATTGTAGTCCTTCTTTGATCAACACTCAGAAGGCCCTGTGGTCAGCAGAAGAATCACACTTTTGATAAAACTGACTTTAAAGCTTCTAGGTTTTTACTTTGAACTAAGACTTTTTTTCCACTTATTAGTAAAAGTTTAGGACCTTAAGTATTTGCTCCTTCCCTGACAATTCCCAAGTACTCTATTGGAAGTGGACACCCTTTGGGATGATGCATCACTCCTGTGACTATATGCTGTTACCGACCAACGCTTTGTAGCGACATACAATAGTTGCCATGATATCTTATGACATTCGTCACATGCAGTCTTCTCAAAATAAACTTCAGTCTTCAACTGCCTTTCTTAACCCTTGTGTTGCCTTCGGGTCATTTTGACCCGATTCAATGTTTAATGTCGGTGTTCTTTCGGGAGTCAACAAACAAACATAAAGTACCTCACACTTAAAATTGGAAAACAATATTACCGGTAATTCTAATAATTTTCTGGAGATTTTAATAGCTGGGGTCATATTGACCTCAAGGGTAAAATATGTTAGAAAATATAAAGGTAACAGGAGGGTTAAACATTGAATCGGGTCATATTGACCCGAAGGCGACAGGAGGGTGAAACATTGAATCGGGTCAAATTGACCCGAAGGCAACACAAGGGTTAAACTGTTCAGATGATCCACCCATTCATTCACAGCAGAGAACAGGAAACATGCACACCCAGTGAGATACATTGTTTTATTAGCGAGTCCTGCACAGGACTAGTGTCTCTTTACATAATCAAATGTAGTACATGTAAGAACACATCTGGAAAACAGGAGGTCTGAATGACAATGAAGTGTTACAGAGTTATGTGCATATGCAATGCAAACAGTGTTGCATCATACTGGGATGTTGGGTCTATCTCCGTGTCCTGTAATCATGATAATAAATAACATTCATGACCGTCATATTCGAACAGATGTTAAATAAGACATAAACGTGCATCTAATCTGAGTTATTAAAGAGCAAGATATTGACAGCTTGTTCCAGTCGAGTCAAAGGGAGAGTCACAGGTTTTTCCGCAAAAAAAATGTATTTTTGGAACAGAGTGGAAACATTTATATTTCTATGACGCATTTCTTCCTGTATGATTACGGACTATTTGTGATGAAGGGCATCTGGAGAGTGAAACCCTCCCTCTGAGAGCTATAAATCTATTTCTATTTCACGTCTTATTGGCTAATAGAGTGCTGCAGGGATGCCTAAAGTCCACCCGGAAGAGACCGTCACACTGGTTCCCTCGTCAGGAGCCGGTGGGATTCTTCCATTGGATTTTACATTATTGCAGAAAATAAACTCTGTGACAAATAAACGTTGAAGATCACGTTTTGTTCGACAAGTTCTTCTTATACAGCGACCACCACTTTTATGATTTTCAAGTAAAAAGCTGATGTTATATTCCCCAACTTTCATTTAGCCATTTGTTAGCCACCACCTGTTTTAAGACGTGTAAAAGCTTCACCATTTACAAAAAGGGATATTTACCATAACATTTAGACATGTTAACCACAGGCTTCAATTAGACCTATTATAACTTACTTCCTGCAGCATTCTAGTGTTCCCCCAAGGTGGGGAGTCAGAGGGTCTGGTTCTGGCCTCGGGCGTGGTGGGAGTGTTGTGGGTTGTTGAAGTGGTAGGGCTCGTGGCGAGGGTGGCTGTGGCAGATGACCGGATGCTCGATGCCCTCGCTCTGCAGCTCGTCCTGCTTGTGAACTCCCTCCAGCTTTGCCACCAGCTCTCTGGTGAAGGTCTGAGGAGGAGCAGGAGTCACATGGAGCAAGTGAGTCTTCCAGTATGTCTTTTACATCTTGCAGTGCGACCACAACCGGCCTTTCGACAACGCTAGAGAGTATTTTATGTCCTGTGGACATTTTCAATGAGTCATAATTCTTACAATAGCTTATCGAATATCACTGTTCAGCTTGGCATTAAGCTTGTACACAACAAATCTATTATTTTCTCCTGTTTGTGTCACATTTGGTTAAAACTTCAATGCAGGTGAAGAGCACTAAGAGCCGGTCACGTCAGTGTTTTTCGTCTTTTCAAAGAGATTTGCTGGCATCTCAAACAATAAAAGAAGTCACAAACCTTTTACTGTAACTTCTCTGCTACACTAATTACAGCAAAGCTCATCCTCTTCAGCATTTAGACAACTCGTTCAACTTAGACAGTTTATATTGACTTCACACTCCAAAATATACAACTGGCCTATTCCCTCGTAACATGGTCGGACCCTGACTGTTAAGGACTCCCCCTACCCTTTGCTCAGGGAATTTCAGCTTCTCCCTTCAAGACAGAGGCATTTAGCACCACGGTGCAGAACAAAGCTGAATAAAAACAGCTTTGATCCAGTCGCCATCGTTCAGGCGAACACATTAGAATAATAACTGTGCACTGATTTTTGGCTTTGTGTACTTTTATCATCATGTCCATCTTGTTGTCTGTGTTGATTGTAATGTAAAGTCTATGGATACAAAAAAATACCTGATGAGGTGGTGTGTGTAAAAGGGAAGCATGTTACAAAAGATGTTAAATTGTTATAATCTAAACTACTTAAAAGTATATTGTCCATGTATTATGGGCAATGCATGCAGAATTTAGGCATTTTTAAAAGGAGACAAAGAGCTTTTTTAAAGCTTGCTGTTAGAGAGAGGAAGAACACGGTCATTTTTAGGGGAAGAATCCCAGTTGTGGTGCAAGAGAAAGATACTTGCTATGAAAACAGCTCAATCAGAGGAGACAGGCATCATTAATGAGTAAAGGCCAAGTAAGTGGATGAGCGTCTGAACATGGTGTTCGAAGACCAACGTTAAATGACTAAAACAATACCGCACAGAATATGAAACAAACAGCAAAAGTGAAGAAGCAAAAACACTGTAAATAAGTAGCGTTTAGTCATTTCCCACCATATACATACATGTTTATATATACAGGACTGTCTCAGAAAATTAGAATATTGTGATGAAGTTCTTTATTTTCTGTAATGCAATTTAAAAGAACAAAAATGTCATGCATTCTGGATTCATTACAAATCAACTGAAATATTGCAAGCCTTTTATTCTTTTAATATTGCTGATTATGGTTTACAGCTTAAGAAAACTCTAAAATCCTATCTCATAAAATTTTAATATTTCCTCAGACCAAGTAAAAAAAAAAGATTTATAACAGCTGAGTGTTTGTCAAGGCTCAGGAAACCCTTGCAGGTGTTTCGAGTTAATTAGACAATTCAAGTGATTTGTTTAATACCCTACTAGTATACTTTTTCATGATATTCTAATATTTAGAGATAGGATATTTGAGTTTTCTTAAGCTGTAAGCCATAATCAGCAATATTAAAAGAATAAAAGGCTTGCAATATTTCAGTTGATTTGTAATGAATCCAGAATGCATGACATTTTTGTTTTTTTAATTGCATTGCAGAAAATAAAGAACTTCATCACAATATTCTAATTTTCTGAGACAGTCCTGTATATATACACATATATATATACTCCCTATACATGGAAAGCAGAGTAGTTCGTATATATAAACAAACATAGACGTACACCGTTTTGACTTAAATGTGTGCGAGTTACTTTTTAATCACGTAAAATAAGCGAGTACTTTTCTGTGGGCATCGCCAGATACGGTGTGTTATGGCAACAGCGAGTAGAGGTGTCTGATTGTGGCCTGGGGGAAGACGACAACCCAGGCCACTCATACACAAACTTTCTACACACTGATATGCATTCACAACCCTCACCCCCCATCCCTTCGCCTGCTTCCCGTTGCAAGTAATGTTTAAAATGTGTGTTTTCCTGCTCCCACACTGTCCTCCTATAGGAGCGTAGTCTGCGGGTTGTTCTCCTCTCCTCTCTACCCTCATGTTGTGCTGTAATCTTTCATCATGTACGTCACTTCCGGGAGTGAACGCTGGCGCGTCTAGCTGCCGCTGCTCTCCGGTTGTTTTAACCGTTTTTAATGTGTTGTACGGCGACCTTGAGTGCCTTGAGAGGCGCCTTATAAAATAAATTTTTTATTATTATTAGGTGGGCAAAACAAGCAGCTCCAGTCAATAAGACGGACTGTAAACATTTGTATGAGTAACGATTTATTTAGTTTGTCTTTTTATGGACATTAATCAGCAGCAATAAAGTTGATTCCATGTTGAGTCCACTTTACATTTATAAAAAAGAAAACAAGGAAGTGGAGAGCCATGAGAGACCGCCATCCCCCGATGCCCGGTCATGCTTCGAGATACTAACACTGTGGCGTATATCTCGGAAACCTTTTTTAGTGGCAAGCAGCTCTGTTTGTTTAGATAAAACATGTAATTGTTCCTCTTTTTCAAATGAGCCTTTATGAGATCTCCTTCAAACACACGTCCAATGAAAGAGATGAGGAACTAAATCCGGTGTCCAAATATACAGTCCAGAGGTAATCTGATGGTAAAATAAGGCTTCGGCACTTTGCGATAGACAAACCCATCTTCTAATGTTCCGGTCTTTTCAGTATGAAATTCCCATTCAGTGTCTCTGTCCACCCACAGAGGCTCAACGTAACAGAAATAGAATTTTGGAAGAAGCCCACATCATTTGATAACTCAGACGTGTTGAAGACTTGTATGAACCGCAGATACACTTTGGGGTATATCTTTTTGTGTAAACTTTAGAATGGTTGTGTGTGGAGGGGGTGTGTTATGCTTTCCAAGAAGATGACGTATGTTATAACACTGCTCCACGCCAGAGTTCGGGTAAGAAGAGCAGCACTGATCCTCCCTGCTCTCTTGCTCCATGCACCGTGACCACCGGGAAACAGCGAGGCCAACACTCGAGTCCAGAAAGACTCAATTGTTTTAGGCTTCAAATGGAGAGTGACAGGCCCACACAGCCACTGTTGGGGGATGAGGAGTGACTGTAGGACGAGGTCAGAAGCTGCAGCATCACTTTGAGTGCATGTGACCAGTGTGTGTATGCTGTATTTCATTATCATCATGACTTGTAATAAATGACATTTACGAGTTAAAAACATACCTCTGTGTTGCTACTGCACCTTTGAAGGAGCTCCTGTCAACAGAAGAAGGATTATGTTGTTACAAAGCAGCCACATAAACACATACACATATAAATCAGGCACATCTTGTCTCAAAAAGATGCAGAAAAATTGGTTCACGCGTTCGTTACTTCGAGACTGGATTACTGCAACTCCTTATTATCAGGCTGCTCTAATAAGTCTCTTAGGTCCCTCCAGTTGATCCAGAATGCTGCAGCTCGTATTCTCACTAAAACTAAGAAAAGAGATCACATCACTCCTGCACTAGCTGCTCTGCACTGGCTCCCAGTAAAATCAAGAATCACTTTTAAAATTCTTCTCTTAACGTACAAAGCCTTAATTGGTGATCCACCATCATATCTTAAGGAGCTTGTAGTACCATATTGCCCCACTAGAGAGCTGCGCTCACTAAATGTGGGACTACTTGTAATTCCTAGAGTCTTAAAAAGTAGAATGGGAGCCAGAGCCTTTAGTTATCAACTCCTCTTTTATGGAATCAGCTTCCAATTTCAGTCCGGGAGGCAGACACAGTCACCTCGTTTAAGAGTAGACTGAAGACTTTCCTCTTTGACAGAGCTTATAGTTAGAGCTGAATCAGGTTTGCCCTGGTCCAGCCCCTTGATATGCTGCTATAGGCTTATAGCTGCCGGGGGACGTTTTAGGATGCACTGAGTACCTATCTCCTCTTTTTTCTCTCCTTAGGGATGAATTTTCATCTCTCAATCACACGTTACTAACTCTGCTTTCTCCCCGGAGTCCTTTTGATTTCACGTCTCATGGGGTCATCGGACCCTATGAGACGGCATAGATCCTATCTGCTGATGGATCATCGAGGTCTGGGTCGTGGAATTCCTGCTACCGACTACGCCACTGCCCTGTTGAGACTCCGCCCACTGTTGAGACTCCGCCCACTCCTCCTCTCTACCTCCATCTGCCTGATGGATCATGGAGGTCTCCATCGTGGAATATGCCTACTATGAACTATTCATACACTCTGTCATATTCATTGAATGTATTTTAACTAGTGCTGTGAAAAATAACGCGTTAACTCAGTTAATTCAATTACAGGTTTAACTAGTTTTTTTTTTTTTTTACGCATTTAACGCATGCGCAGAATGAGCTTCCAATCCGTCTGTTGTTGGTCGTCGGGACGAAAAAAAAGTCACTTGCAAAATGAGCTTAAATCTGAACTCTGTCCGCTCTCATGCAGACGGTCTGTTCATCAGTAATGATCCTTCCGCAGGTTCACCTACGGAAACCTTGTTACGACTTTTACTTCCTGTAGATCAGGGGTCTCAACACGTCGATCGCGACCTGCCAGTCGATCGCGGCGTAGTGTCGGTAGATCGCATGACATTAAAAAGATTGGCCCGCCCCCTGCCCTGACATGTTCTCTATAGCACGTCTTTGTTCTTTTATTAAACTAAACGTCTGTTGTTGATCGTATCTCCACAGCAGCATGTCATTTCTGTCTCTTCGCGTTGCGTTAACACTTATCGATCTCCGTCTCGCGCGCCACAGAGCTCCGTGCGCGCGCATCGGGACCGAGCAAAAAAAAGTCACTTGTCAATCTGTCCACCTGTCCGTGTCCGGGCCGGTGAGGTTTCAGCTTTGCAGCGGTGTCCCCGCCGTCCCTTTCATCACGGCCCAGTTCATGAAGAAAACCCACACAGTCAGTTTGCCTCAGCAGCTGCTAGAGGAAGACTAGAGGCCTTTAGATTGTATCATGGTGGAGTTAATGGTTGACAAACAAGAGAAACATGTTCTGTTTAACCCTCCTGTTACCTTTACATTTACTAACATATTTTACCCTCGGGGTCAATTTGACCCCAGCAATTAAAACCTCCAGAAAATTATTAGAATTAATATTGCTTCCCAAGTTTAAGTGTGAGGTACTTTATGTTTGTTTGTTGACTACCTAAATAGCCCTTTAAATAAATAAAAAAGTTGATATTTCTTATATGTTTGACACAGTGAAAAAGCCTGGGGTCAAATTGACCCCAAAGAACACCGACATTAAACATTGAATGGGGTCAAATTGACCCGAAAGGTAACAGGAGGGTTAAACATTCTGTTTAGGATGAAGATGTATTCATGTTCCATATGGAAGAAAACTGCTAAATAACTGCTGAGTTGCAACACCATTGTATAGAAGAATGTATAAATGTATATATCCGTCTTTTGTCATAAATCTCTATGTTCTCACAAAATATACCGAGAATATCGGTAATATGTGATTAATCATGATTAATCCACAAAAACCTGTGATTAACCCGATTAAAAATGTTAATCGTTTCACAGCCCTAATTTTAACTCTAAATCTGTCCTTCTGTACACATTACATCTATTGCACCTGTCCATCCTGGAGAGGGATCTTCCTCTGTTGCTCTCCTGAAGGTTTCTTCCCTTTTTTCCCCCTGAAGGGTTATTTGGGAGTTTTTCCTGATCCGATGTGAGGTTTTGGGGCAGGGATGTCTATGTGTACAGATTGTAAAGCACTCCGAGACAAATTTGTAATTTGTGAAATTGGGCTATACAAATAAACTGAATTGAATATATATACATACATACATACATATATACAAACATATATATATATCCATACATATATATACACATATATATATACACATATATATATACACATACATATATACACATACACACATAAATATATATTCAGTTTCAGTATTAACACAGTGTTTCCCTTAAAACTGCACAGTGATATTAACTCTTTCCGAACGGGTCTATTTGAGTGACTTTCTTAACAAAATGTGTTGATCTCAGTGCAGAAACTCTCTCATCGTGAAGTCAAATGAAACCATGAGCGATGCAGTACACAATGATACAGCAGGTTGTGTTACCTGTAACTTTTGGACTCGCTCCTCGTCGTTAGGCAGGTCAATCAAGTCATCAATGTTCACCTCATCTGGCATATCCCCTTCCTGATGTAAACACATTGAAGAACACACAATCTTAATGACGCCCCATACACAATGCCACACACACACCTGTCATCTGGTTCAACTAATTGAACCTGGCTCTTCCTCAGAAGTCATCTCTCCTGTCGTCAATTTTAACCAAATGTAACCCCATATAGCCATATACAATTTATTCCAATGCTTCAGCAAGACTTACAGTACATTACACTTCTAGTAAATTCAATATTGTTTTACCCACAAGGCTCATTTCCCCCGGTTTGGGGACATCTCTACTGGTGAAATTGCAGATTGTAACCAACTGAAACTTTTCCAGTGTGCCGGAGTCGGTACGGCGACTGACGCGGAAACGTGAACGGCTTATTTTTAGGCTAATGAAAATACAACAATTCTTACATTCTCCCACCAAAGATAACATATTATAATCCATTTTATCACCAGAAACCCACTGGCCCTTTAGATAAAATGTGCATAGTTAAGGAATAGTTCAAGCAGCATTAAATGATTTACGTTTCGATCCCAGGCCACCTTTAAGTACCTTCATGGAGTTACATTCTACGAGTGTGAAATGCAACTGAAGACCTGAAGTCAAAGCCTGCACACATTGAACATCCATCACTTGCATGTTTGGGCTCTGGGATGCTGAATAGCAACAATGTTCATGTCACACTGGAACAGTGGCTCACTGTTTGAACAAGCAGCCATTGTACCCGCTGGGCAGGCAAAAAGAAACGGGACAGTCCCATGCACCCGACCGCGCCACTGCCCTGCCGTCTCATTCCCTCGACACATACAGGACTCCAGCTCTACAGCCAGCCAGCATCACCTGCTCCCTGAACTCATACAGGTCCTTCTACCCTAAAATACAACAATACGGGTCTTCTGTTTGTGTGTGTGTGACATGACGTGGTTCAGAAATAAAGTTATCATAATTGGTCATATTACAACAACAAAAACGATTAAAAACATTAAAAAGGGACACCTCATGAAGAAGTCACTTCTCCGGTGCTCGAGCACACATTCCTTGTGGAGCCACTAACTGTGACATAAGCCGGCAAAGCCAGAGCTCCTGTGGGCTGCTTGGATCAGAAAACATGTGATTTAACCAGCCCATCGGTTCTGGTAGAGGCCCAAAACACAAAACTGAACATGAAAATGAGCAAAATCATAGTCAGAACCATTTGCTCCTGTCATATGACATATTATTATTATATAAGCGCTTCATGTTAATATGCCATCGGCTCTCTAAGCTTCACACCGCATGCAGCTCCCTGATCATTCAGGTAATACCCTGGATTCTATTTTCTCCCAATCAACACATTTGGCTACAACACGAACCCTGCATTCGATGTCCAAAGAAATGCATGATGTCCTCTCTTAATGACCCCCCACTCCACCCTTGAGAAACACCCAATTACGGTACTCCCGCCGGTGACAGATGTGCTGTGTCTACCCTCTCCATTCCACACTGCCCATGTAAGGCCAGCCCTGAGAAACATATACATCTCTGAGAAGTAGACAGAGGTGTTCCTCACATCTACAGGATGCTCATGGCCTTGTAAGGAGAAGCAGGCTGCCCCACCTCTCCGCCTCATAGATCACCTACAGGAGGCGTGCAGCGGAGCCTCAGGACTGTATCATCTCAATGTGCCTTCTGCAAGTCAAATCACTTTAAATCAGTCTGCATATTTAACTGAAGAGAGTTACACCTTTAAAAAACATATTTTTGATCATCTTTTGAAAGGCGTTGGTGTTGTTATACAACACAGTGTGGAATGTGTTTAAAAGCAATGCAGCCTGTGAGGTTTCTGTCTTATCTGCACGCACCTGACCCGAGTACAGCCGGTCCAGGCTCTCTTCGATCCACTTCTCCAAGTCCAGCCGCCTCTGCAGCTCCTTCCGGTTGTACTTCACGGTAACCCGGGCGTGCCTCTTCGGGATGGGGCCGCCGTGGCTCGGACACAAGCCCGTTTCCTCGCGCGTTGCTCCCTTCAGATCGGCTGCCATGGCTGGTCTAGAGAGAGAGAGAGAGAGAGAGAGAGAGAGAGAGAGAGAGAGAGAGAGAGAGAGAGAGAGAGAGAGAGAGAGAGAGAGAGAGAGAGAGAGAGAGAGAGAGAGAGAGAGAGAGAGAGAGAGAGAGAGAGAGAGAGAGAGAGAGAGAGAGAGAGACGATGGGGTATTTATTTTTCAGGATTTAATAACAGCCAAGTGGACCATAGTTTTCCAGACATAAAAAACAAGGCTGGAACATACCAACTGAGCTGCTGGGTCTGACCGCGTGCTGAACCCCGGTCTTTAAAGCCGACAGCTGATTGGCAGCTTGCTGCAACACGGACTCACCTGATCCCCGATCGATATCATATAATCAATACAAGAACAAGGTCTCGTCCACTCCTCCAAATGAGATCTGGTCCTCGAGTGAATATGTGGATTGGTTGAATTATTCCGCCACTGACTCTGGAAGCGACAGTTGAAACCTGCGCGCGTGTTGGCGTGCGTGTGTCTTATGGTCTTCTCCGATGAATTGCTGCAAGAAGAGTCAGCACAAATGTTTTTTTTAATTATGTGTTTTATGGGTTATAATTGGCTACAAAGTCGGCTTATCATTTCTTTCGGCAGATGCCTGATCGCAATGCCACAGGACAACAAAACAAAATGTCACTGCAAATACACACTCTATTTCATTAACAATGTTGTTTTTAAACATGTGCAACATATAAATATACAACTCAATATTTTGATCGTTGACACGATCCGTGGGAACTACGAGTCCAAAACCTTTTGGTTCATGAACATTGTGCAGTTCTCCACTTTCCAGTCATGTTTTCTTTCCGTGTTTTGATGCCAACTTTTAAACGAGCAGCGTCACCTACCGTCCTGTAGTATGTAGTTTACATTATTCTGACATCCACCTTCTCACTACTTGTGTTGAGTTTATATAAAAGTGTGTTATTGTGCTGCATGTTCTGCTTTTATTTGTTAGATAGATATGTGGCCTCGATGGAGGACATGTTAGAAGGAGAGGAAGTTCCATAAAAGAGGAGCTTAATAACTGAAGGCTCTGGCTCCCATCCTACTTTTTAAGACTAGGAATCATGAGGGGTTGGGAGAGGGGAAACCATGGGCAGGTGATTAAGTGCAGGTGGATTGAATGACCAATCAGGGTGGAGGAGGGGGAGCTAATTGGTTCTGATGAGTTCACTTTTTCTGTCGTTTTATTTGATTTTAGGGGGTATAGAGAGTTTAATTGAATTCCTTCCTTCACACTTTTGTACATAAGTATTATGCATGTACTTTTATCCTTACATTGTAATTATAGCTGCTCAATGTGTACTGCAGTGGGATTAAGTGATGTGCAGATTATACAAACCGGTACATGTTGAGTTGTGTGCTGGTGCCTGAAATGTAAACACATATGCACTCTGTGTATAGTTGCAAAGTCTAATGGGAAACTATTCTTTGTGAAATATGTCAAAACCATGTGTAAACTGAGAAATGCACAAGATGGAAAAAGGACGACTATTCCTGACAGAAGCGTGTTCACCTGCTTGGATCACGTGTGCACCTGCGTGTTTGTGTGAAAAGTGTTTTTCTTTCTTGCATAGAGCTCTTAATCAGATACTGACATGCAACATGATAGATATTATGTGAAAGAAATACTTCAGCCCAAAATGAAAAATATATATTTCCATTTTACCTGTAGGCATTATTTATCAATCTAGATTGTTTTTGTGTGAGTTGTGTGTCGTAGATACCGTCCGTAGAGGTGTCTGTCTTCTCTCTAATATAATGCAATAAATTCTCCAGTGTTAAATATTCAGTGTCAACGTATATTGACTCTTTCAGAGTTATTACAACACTAGCAAGATTAACACTAAGGCAGTAAACATATGGTCCCTATTTACAGAATGTTAGAAAGCCACTGTGGGTCAGTGGTTAGCAGGTCCGTCTTTCAATCAGGGGGTTCAATCCCCACCCTAGTCGATGTGTCCTTGAGCAAGACACTTAACCCTGACTTGCTCCCTGTAGCTGTGTCTCCAGTGTATGAATGTAACATAAAGGTGTCAGCTGAATATAATGTAAAGTAACACTGAACATGGTGATAACATTTCAGATTTCATGCAACTCTGCTAAGAGTTATTATTCTACATTGGACTAGTGTTAATCAAAATGAACACTTCTCAGTGTAGTGTAGAGTAAAATAATAGCTCTTACCCAAATTTCATTAACTCTGAATTGTTAGTGTTACTTTAACACTCAAAAGATAAGGGACCATATGTTCACAACAAGCAACAACCTTTTACTTTGCTGGTTGTTCTAAATGTTGTGTGCACACCTGCATTTCTCTCAGCTTTGAGTTCCTGGCAGCAGGTGTCACATCTGATGGCTTTAACCATGGCTGACGCCCCATCCCATCAGAACCGGGTGTTCATTGGAGACTTGCTCAGTTCGGGCTCCTCCAGTGACCTGGTGGAGTCTGTCCTCGGGCAGGGAACCTTCGGCACAGTTGCGGAGTGCATGAATATCACCGACAAGAAGACAGTAGCCATCAAAATGATGAGAAATCATGGCTATTTAGTTATGCAGGCCACAGCAGACAAACAATATGATGGTTTGTTACTGTGGGTCAAGCTAATATAACATCTGTCTGTTCAATGGTACCAGGTGCAAACAACACATCTGTCTGGAGTTTGAGCACCTGGACAAAAGTCTTTATGACTTCATGAAGGACAGATCATTCCAACCTCTCCTTCTGAAGGAAATCAGACCTATTGTCAAGCAGGTATTCTCCTGAAGTTCTTAATTAATAAGCATATTGATCGAACAACGTTGTCCTATTAGGAAATGACTGACTTTAATAACCTTCCAGCCCGCAGCCAATTCATTGAGAAAACAATCACAACAGAGACTTCAATCCAGAGTCGCATCAAAGCAAATCTTTTATTATAAATCACAACCACAACATGATGAAATTAAATAATGTGAATGGAAACATGTAACATAACACAAACTTTGGTATGAACACAAAAATGGCACGTGAAGAAGCAATGTGATCAGTAGTATACGCTTTATAAATATAAATTACAGTAATGGCTGACTTTGCGTGATAAAGCCCATTTTTTCTTTCTTACACCCCCTGCTCTCAATATCTTTGGGATATGTCATACGGCCCTCAGAGCCCCATGAAACATCCAGGGACAACATCAAGCGTCGGTCTTCATTCGGCATCATATAAATATATATTTCTACATCTGTGACAATCAAAGTGGAGCCTTTTAACATAAGTTTTCAAATAAATAAATAATATAAAGTATAAAAATGATGGTACGCACAATAAGGAAATAATGTTCAAAGGAAGATTGAAAAGCAAAAAAAAATTTCAATGTTTTAAAAAACAAATGAGAAACAATCAAACATATTAAAAACAATATCCCAGTAAAACATTTTTTTTTTTGGACAGGTTTTCCAAAGAGTGTGGTGACTTCCTGTTTTTGGTTTGAGTTGTAGGTCCTATGAAGAGTGGATCATATTGTTTCTTTCTTTGGGTCTTGAACGTGGAAGAGCTTTGCCCCATATACATTTTCAATAATCTTTGTAAATCGTCTTCATCAGAATATTTCATTTGTCAATATTTTTGTTTCTTACGCTTACATTTTTAATGGGACATTATCTTCTGCATGAGCAGAGAGGTTTTCATCTCCTTCCCTTCACTGTGCGTGAGGAGCGAGGAGCAGCAAGTGCTAATATTCCTTCCTTCACCCCGGTGTGAACGCGCACGTGTTCTCATCTCTGCCCGGCGCCGGAGCCCAGGCTGGCCTCATCCCTCCACATGAAGTCCTGGCGCTCGCCCCGGACTAGGCTGCTCTCCGCGGGGTTCTGCCGGTAGCCGGACCTCCCGTCCGGGCAGAGGGAGAGGCTGAGGCGGGCCGTGCCGTTGCTGATCTTGAACATGCCGTTGGGACCGAGGAAGGCCTCTCTCTCGCTCCCTCCGAGGTTGTTGACTGTATCCAAGTCGTTGTACACCGCGCTGTCATTCAGCTGCTTCCTCCCCTGCAGCCCCCTCCTCCTCCTCCTCAGGAGCACGATCCCCGCGGCCAGGACCAGCACCAGGGCGGCGAGAACGCAGGAGACGGTGAGGGTCGCGGAGGAGGGCTGCGAGGTCTGGCGCAGCGCCGGCTTAAAACTGGGCTGCAACGTGAACTCACAGCTCGGACCCATGAAGCCCTTGGGGCACTGACACACGGGCCCGGTGAAGTGGGTGAAGCAAGTGCCTCCGTTCTGGCACGGGCGGGCGCCACAGGCGTCGGAGCGCACGCTGCAGTTCTTGCCCGTGTAGCCCAGGGTGCAGGAGCAGGTGTAGTCGTTCACACCGTCCTGGCACGTGCCGGCGTTCTGGCACGGGGTCGAGGCGCAGTCATCCACGTTCACCTGGCAGTTGGCACCGGTGAAGCCCGCCTGACAGCGGCACAGGACGCTCTGGCCGAGGTCCAGGCATTCCCCGCCTGCAGGAGACAGAGAGATCAAGAGTGTTACATGTCACGCTCTCTGCATGAATTTGTGAAGCGTCGTTGTAAGAGCGTCCACAGCTAAAGTTCCCACTTCGGCCACCAGGTGTCGCCACTCACCGTTCAGACAGGGCCTGTTGCTGCAGCGGTCCAGCTTCTTCTCGCAGTTGGAGCCGGTGTAGCTTGGGGGGCAGCGGCAGGTGTAGCCGCCGGTCGTCGTCTCCACGCAGGTGCCGCCGTTGAAGCACGGCCCGTCGGCGCACGTCATGGCGATGATCTCGCAGTTCTTGCCGTAGAAGCCCTGCGGGCAGGTGCACGAGTAGTCGTTCTCCAGGTCCTGCGGACAGAGGGAGGGGAGGAGGGTCGTTAAGGGGGGAGTCTGGTGCTGGAGGGGTTCCGTTCGTTTGGACGAGACCGGGGGAAACATATGCAGCTTCAGCAGTTATTGCCTAATTGAACATTTTACACCACTGTGCTCTGGATAAAAGACACACTTTGGTTCCACTAGCTGTATTCAAGATGTGCAACATTATATATTATTGTGTGCAAATTCCTTGTCTAATTGTGTATCCCAATTAGAATTACTATATACGTTGCTGTGTTTATTATGAACTACTTTGATTTGAATTGTCTAATGCTTTGTTTGTACATAGATGTTCACAACAGCATAAAGTAACTTCTTATATCTGCTGCTGCACTTCCCTGCATGTCATTCACAACGTGTTCTCATCTTATGTGATCTCATGCAACATCAGTACCAGTGCACCTTTCCACCAAACAGACTTGATCCCACTGTGCACTCACGTTGCAGCTGCCTCCGTTCTTGCAGGGGTTGCTGTCGCACTCGTTGGTCTCCAGCTCACAGTTGGTGCCTCCATAGCCGGGCCGGCAGGTGCAGGTGTAGCTGCCTTGGCCCGTGTTGGTGCAGGTGGCTCCGTTGGCACAGGGCTTGTGGTTGGTGCAGTAGTTGAGGTCCTGGTCACAGAAGAGCCCCCCCCAGCCCTCCTGGCAGCTGCACTGCCACGGCTGGCTGCACGTCCCGTGGAGGCAGCCCGGGTAGCGGACGCACTCCTTGCAGGAGGGGCCTTGCCAGCCCATGCGGCACGTACAGCCCCCTGGGGCCTCGCAGTATCCGTGCCTCTCGCTGCAGTCCGCCGAGCAGATGGCTGGAGAGGAGAGAGGAAAGGGAGGGTGTGTGATTACAATGGGCACGCCTTCTCATCACAGACACACACACACACACACAAATGTACAGCCCCCCCTGTCTGACCCCAGCCCTAGACTTCACTGTTTGTTAAGTATTAAGCCAAGCAGCTGGTAGGCACACTGCCGGACAAAAACGCTTTCTTTTATCCTCCAATTACACACACACACACACACACAGAGATCACCTTGAATAGAGTGTGTGTGTGTGTGTGTGTGTGTGTGTGTGTGTGTGTGTGTGTGTGTGTGTGTGTGTATTTGGGGCCCCAGCTCTTTCTCTCATTGTAACAGAGAACAAAAAGCAGATGGAACACTGCACACCGTCTTGCAAAAGAGTGACACACACACACACGCACGCACACAACACAGCGGGACATCAGTCAGAGAAATAAAACGCTCTGAAAAGATTCCTGTCTTTGTGGGAGATCAGTAATCACCCTGAGGAGAAGGATGAAAACACTTTTCACCCCCACCTTGAGTCTACATTCTACAAGTCTAATGAGTAAAGGTTTGGTTTGGGTGGTCTTTCTTTGCAAAGATTTATTCCCTTCCTGACTTGTGTACCGTCTCCACTCAATACTCAATACTGTTTTCTCAATATCTTGACTTGCTCAGATGTTAATGTTGTGTTTGGTTTGTGTTTGGAGAGTTACGGATTGGAAACTCGTGCAAGGTCCTCTTCTATTTGAGTAAACTATTTTCACAAGGATGCTGTTAACTTAATGAGTGTAGCCAGGCATGTGCACAGATAGACCCCTAGTGGTGCTCAAGCACCGGCCCTTTTGCCCTGGATGAGAAAAGTTCCCCTTCTGCTGGAGACCAATTTTTTCCTTATTAATAAGTATTGAAGAATAAAAAATACTCTCTGTCATCAATTCCCCCCAAATGTGTTTTGATATCCATCCATCCATCCATTATCAATACCGCTTATCCTCATTAGGGTCGCGGGGGCGCTGGAGCCGATCCCAGCTGACACAGGGCAAAGGCAGGGGACACCCTGGACAGGCCGCCAGTCCATCGAGGGCACATATAGAAACATACAACCATTCACTCTCACGGGCAATTTAGAGATCAATTAACCTTCAGCATGTCTTTGGACTGTGGGAGGAAGCCGGAGAACCCGAAGGGAACCCACGCTGCCACGGGGAGAACATGCAAACTCCACACAGAAGGACCGCCTCGACCGGGAATTGAACCCACGGCACTCTTGCTGTGAGGCGACAGTGCTAGCCACTACACCACCGTGCACCGTGTTTTGATATTTGACGGGAAATTTATTTGAGTTCTTGTGAGAATTTAGCCCCGAGCCCCTCCCGCCTTCTCGCAGGTTTATTATATGGCATTTTTCTCTCCTATCATTTTGCAAATGAAAATAAATTGTAATTGTGAATAGAAAACATGCCATTTTGTTTAGCTCTCATGTCTTCTCACAACACAATGTGTTTCAGGTGTTGCATAGCAACAAATTACTTGCTAACTTCAAGTTACAGTGATCAATAGATCAATCATCTTGGGGATAGGTGCCCTTTTTTTTGGTTTGAGCAACTGCCCCCCAACATGTCTGTGCACGGGCCTGAGTGTAGCCAATATTGTATTTTTTCCTGGTATTTGACTCTCATCGACTTGGAGATCTAAAGTGTTTCCATTTGGTTTAAAGTATAGTGTCCAATAGTGTAACTTGGGCTATACAAACAAAGTTAATCTAAATAGGCTTTTGTAACAATGACTTATTTGCTAAAGAAATGCTATTTTGTGATGACAGAAGACTACAAAATAACATGCTTTAAATCAATGTGTGGTTGAATCTCGTTGGTGTGGTGCCTTGCTCGAGGGCTGTGGCTCTACTTATCAGCATCTCCACTTACACTCAGAGCAGTAGTTCCCCTTCCAGCCCTCCAGGCAGATGCGGTTGCCCTCCTCGTCGCAGGTGTAGTGGCCCAGCGTGTCATCCCTCGGCCGGCAGTACTCAGCGCATCCGTCCCCGAAGTAGTACTCGTCGCAGAAGACGTGGTAGGAGTAGCGCAGCTCGCTCTGCTCGCCGAAGTGCACGTCCTGGGACCAGTCCTCGCCGATGGCAAGCCTCCTCCTGGTCGCCAGGCGGCTCACGAGGTTGTTTTGGTTGTCTGCGGAGAGGAAATGGACATCTTTAATACTGCATGTATGGATGGAAAGCCTCCACAGCAATGTGAAGCATCTTGGTTTCACGTGATTTGGGAAACCGTACCTGTGTATTCGGTCGGAGATTCAGCGTTCCAGGCTTCAATGATCAACGAAAATGTTCCCTACAGCAGAGGAACGGTGAGTTTAGTGCAATGACAGTGATGCATGTGGTTTATTATCTGACACCAGCGCCGCCGCTCCCATAACGCGCACTATGCGCTGCGCGTAGGGCACCAAGTCCTGAGGGGGCACCACAAAATAGGCAACTAAAAAAATCCTCATAGTTATAATAATTATAATGCCGATATTATTTCAGTCTGGAAATATTAGGCGCCTTTTAGGCATGTATACAGCCTAAACAGGCATAACAAGAGATATATTTAATCGCTCAGCACCCCCCCCCCCCCTTAACACTTCTCGGGTCGCATCGCTCTGCCGTGATGCGCGCCGACACATCCGCGCACACAGGTGAGCACACTCTCACTAGCACCCCCCCTCGACAACGATCGCCGTGGGTCACTTTCCTATCTCAGGGGGGCATCATGAAGGAGTTATGCTTAGGGCACCAACATGGTTAGCAGCGGTACTGTCTGACACTATACATCAAGTGGTAAATCAGCTGTGTCTAAACGTTTTCTTCAACCCAGTGGCTTCTATTTACCGGCCACTTGAAGTGGAAGGGCACCCTGATGGGAGCGCTGCTGGAGATGGAGGTGTGGTCGGCCCTGATGACATTGGTGTGTCCCGTGCCAAAGGTGCACGGCGGCTCCGCGGAGATCACATCCTCCGGGTGTTTTAGGCAAATCCTGAAAAAGATGTGACAGTCCCGGTGTCTCCTGCAGATGCGCTGCGCCGTGTGGAACGAGTTGATTTTCAACTCAAACACACCGGAGGACAAAACCTGCAATGGCAAGAAAACAAGAAGGAAAGAAACACATGTCAGAAACGCTGCGCGTAAAACACCTTTAGAGTGCGTCATTTGTTTATTTAGCATCCACAGAAGCCAACTTACCACGTGCACTAAAGCCAGCACCAGGAGAGATCTCAGGTGTATATGTGCCATTTTCTCTCAGAAGTTTGCTTTCCACGTCAAAGTTGATGTCCGCATTCGTCTCGTGCAAAAATATTCCTCAAAAGATGTCGAAGAAAAACTCAAAAAACTTTCATCACGTTGAACTCTGCGATCCGTCCGGTGTCTCTTAAATCCGGGTCTCCTGATGATGGTCTTCTCCTCCTGCGTGCTGGTCTTGCGCGCTCCTCTTGTTTTGGTTCTGGTGCGTAACAGGCGATGAGTGGTTTTTATACCCTCCGATGCTGCGTGTCACATGGCAGAGAGGTGGAGCCGGAGCAGACCTCAGGGGACACAGGGGGCTGCCTGGGGATTTAGACAACCCACATCACACCTGGACGGGGGGCTTCAGGAATATGCATAAGAAGCTGGCGCGGGACAGATATGTGTAGCATTACAGCATGAATCATAACCGCCTCAGGAGAGTGTGAGATAACGTGGGGGATAAGACACTAACACATTGGTTCAACATACTCTGCACAA